>NW_017307495.1:440227-471651 GCF_000935625.1 Nanorana parkeri | reverse complement strand
GGCAGGAGACAGAGCAGGGAAAGGTTTACTCTGCTCGATCGACGGCCGGGAGCCGCTATTCGATAGCGGGAGACTCTTGAAACGCCCTGGAGAGTTGGGAGGTCTGTGTATTTCTTAACTGTAAAGTACCATGCATACGAGGCTATAAAAGGTAAACTGCGGGCGTATTTCCACACCTGGGGTACAGGTAGGTAGCTGTACATGGGTCTATGCTGCTACTTGTGTAAAGCCACATCCTTACGAATATGTTGCTATACACTAGTAGTTGCATAAATAGGCATACAATCTAAGGACAGAAATGCTCTGGCAGCTAAAACAGCTCTCATATACACAATATATTTGTCTTCTGTAAAGTGTCATCTGTAAGCTCACCTCTGTTAGTCGGATGTACACAATGCCATATCCTCGCCCATGTTAAAGTCTCAGAGCCAGGTAGTGTAATCGTGTTAGGTCAATGATCAAGAAACATTTCCCCAAAACTACAGAGCCTGTACATGCCAAAATATGACTGGATCAGTGACATTAATGTGAAGCAGCACATTCCTCCAGTACTACTGTGCAGAACAGCCACAGGCAGTTTAGGATGTGTCCTCTCTAGTTATTCACAGAACCAGCTCTGGTCCTAGGAAGGGCCAATGATCAAACAACTCAGCGTGGTGCTAATATTTCTCCTCCTTTCTCACCAGGTAAAAACAGTCATAACTTCCCCCTTAATAAGCCAGGACAGAAAATTAAACCCATGTCTGATGGCAGCTAACAAGTCCCTTTTACCCCACCGGACAAACCAGTGGACTGGCAAACATTTACTATTTTCTTCCTGGGACACAATGCAACAAACTGATAAATGCAACGGGCATTCACTAGTTTGATGGAACATGCCATCCAAAAGATATATATATATATATATATGTATATATATATATACACATATATACACGCACACACACACACACACATCTCCCCTAGCCTAGGGCTCTTCCATTTAAAAAGAGTGTTAATATATCTCATGTGATAGCTGCACATATTAATGTAATGCACCAAGGTAGTTCAAGGGAAGCCAAGTTCATATAAGACACCCTAGTATTATATATACTGTATATCATGAAATGTTAATTTAAGCTTAAAGGAAACCGATCAGGGAGAAATATAGGAGATTCCATCTGTGACTTTTAATTTAAAATGTAAGCTCCAGGCCTACCAACTTTACCCTTTCTACTGCATTTTGCTAATCTGCAACCTACAGAAACACAGAGGGAAACATATCAAATAGCAGAGATTTACCTTGCTGTTTCAGTTAGTTTGTGTTTTCATTCAAAACTCAGGCCCTCTGAAACAATAGCAAGGGCCCTAAAGGCATTTTGAGTGTACCTGTCATTTCCACTTGGGAAACAATGCAGCTGAAATATATCTGGAAAAACATGGTCACAAACAGATCTCCTTCTGATATACATTAGAAAAGGTCCATTGAAGGCATTGACACAAAGCACCCTGCACGGAAAACAAGCACTCCTTTAAAAAGTACAGTTATCCTATTGACCTACCCACCCATCCTTTCTCGACCCCAGAGGCTGATTTACCTGAATCAGATGGCTACAGCCTCAATGAATCTTGAGAGCTTCTGACCAAAATCTTTCTTTCAGCTGTGCCTTAGCATATGATCCCCATATACTTCAATGTACCTGTCTTTGGGGATTACATTCTTAGCACAGCTTCTAACCAAAATATTGTTTCCCCTGGCTAAGATTCCTGCAAGCCAGAGTTATTCCACTTAAGTGGGCAGGCGTTTGGAGCAGGGGGTGGGGATTCATTTAGGTGGTGGTGGTAGGGGCAAGCCAAAGGGATAGCAGTAATTTTCCTGAAAGTACAGTTATCTTTCAACACGTGTTAGATTTCCAATGTTCTTATTGCTGTATTGGGTGAAGGTGGCAAGCTGCAGGTATCCCTGAGGATCTGCAATGAGTAGAGTCCTAAATGCATTTAAACTATGTGGTTTGCTTTTAAGGCACTTGTACAGTATATGTCCTGGGCTCTTTATATCATCAGAATTGCTGTGCATTCATTCACACCACACAGTGTATTCCACAGCAATGTCGAACCATCACCATCTGGTCCTGGAAGAGATTTCAGTCTAATACCCTACAAGATCCATTTCTGTAGCTAAGGCAGTTAACCCTCTGACAAATTTGAGGATTTTGGAAGGATACCAGAATACTATGAAATCCACATGAACAAAGAACTTTACAATTCTATGCATATAGTGTGTGCAGTGAGATTTGAATCTAGGACTTCAGGAGTGCAAAGTCACAGTGCTAGCCACTAAGCCATTTACAGTTCTTCAATTGTCATCTGGCGATATTTTTAACTAAGACTGTGTGACTAAGACACCATCGAGGTGTTAGACGGTATGTTATATGTTGAGATTATTCATTAAAATGACACATTTTAGAAATATATTTAGTGGGTGTGGCATGCACACTTTACAAGAATCTGTCTGGATATAATTATTATTATTATAAGAAACTGCCAGGGTATAAATATGGGAGCTGGCATTGCCTACTTGTTTCTGTAGGTGCCTCAGGGTCGTTGGATTTATATTTGCTTCACAACTTGAAGTAAAACTATAGTGTATTTTCAGGGAGCATAAAGCTTGGCATATTACTAGTGTACAACCAAACACCCTTTTTTCTGTAGTTTTTACATCTGTATATTTCCAGCCACTAAAAGAATGTCTACTGCAATCCCTCCGATTTCACACTATAGAGAAACGTTATAAGCCACACAAGGTGAGCATTGTTTTCAATACATTAGTATTGATGTATTGAAGGAGCATTAGAAGGAGCATTAATGCATATTGTTCCAGCCCATGGGGATCAATGTAAGGAAGGATAAGACAACCCTGGAGACTGCAATGTTTAGCAATGGAAGCTCCTATTCTTCTCTCCTGACCAATTCACTTTGAAATGCTTTTCACATTCCTCACGCAATGGAAGATCTGCCTATTACGTATAATTTCCATTCAATGAAGTGAAGGGAATGGGCCAAATTGGAGACATAGGTAGTCTATAAAGGGAAAACACCGTCCTGCCTTACATTGCTCTTATGCGTGCAGTATAGGCACACTATTCTGTGCAACAATGAGACTGGCATCCATCTGGTCTGAGGGACCAGTCACATCACATCCAGATCATCTCCAGACCAGACTAGACTGTTTTCAGACCCAAAATGCATCCTAATGTATCCCTATGCTAATTTTGGCCTCTGTTCAAACCAGCAGAGTCCGTTCCAGACCAGACCAGAAAAATACTGAATGTCTCATTTTGTCTGGTCTAGAATACACTGGAACTAAGGGCAGGTTCACACCATTTTCCGGACCAAGCCTTGTCCGGAAAATGGTGTGAACCTGCCCTAAAGGTAAGGAGCCAAGTTTAACAGACCATGTAGCACCTGACATTTCTTTTTCTAGTGAATCTGTGCTGCATTGGTGCAGTCTTATATTTTATTTTTGTGACATGTCTGCAATGCTTTTTGTAGGCCTGTATTATTGGTCAGTGGAGTGGGTATTCAGAATTTGCTAACAGGCACCACAGTGTAGTGGTGGGCAAAATACAGCCCTCCAGTTATGGTGCAACTACAAGTCACATAAGGCATTGCAAGGCTCTGACAGCTACAAACATAACTCCCAGAGGCAGATGCATGATAAGATTTGTAGTTTCATCACAGCTGGAGGGCCGGAGTTTGTCCACCCCTGACATAGTGGGACTTGATCGAATGCATTGCCTTCAACAACGACGTGACCTAGTGGCTATTACGCCCATTACAGAAAAACCTGCAGCAGACAGCAGGAGCAAGCACAGGGAATGACAAATGCAAAAAAAAGCCTCCATTTTTAACCTCTGATACACCATGCAAGCCTGGGTATTTGCTCATGAGCAAACAGTTTGTATCTGCTAAATCATTACAGCGCTGATGCTTAACTGTAACATTTTTAGTTTTCAGTTTTGTGGCCCCTGGACACCAAGACAAACACAGTCAAGAACAGGCATCGCATAGGATAAAACTTAATTGACTGATCCCACTGGAATATCTGAAGAGTCTTCTGGTTGATTTTATTCTGTCTGAGTCTCCATTGTATTTCTGAACCGCAGTACAGTAGCAACAGCAGTTAACGCAAAACACATGTAATACTCTGGCTTGTAGCAGGGTGGAGAGTCCCAACTGGCACACCAGTGTCTCCAGGCTCATCCCCTCTGGATGCACGCAGTATATGTGTCGCTAGAACTGGTATGTCGATAAAACACAGGCTTTCCAGAAGACATAAGAAGCTCCAATGCATAGGCTTGTTCATTAATTCCAGGGCATTGTTCTCCAATTCATAGCTAAAAACATTTAGTATCATTTCCACATTACAATATAAACAAAAAGTCCCTCTGGGATTCCAGAAATTGTCAACAGGAAACTTCCTTGGTTCAGCCCCCTACAAGGTTCCTATTAAAGAACAGAAACTCTTAGGCAGGCAGAAAGGATCTATTATACTAAAAAAATAAAATGTTTCTGACCAAGACATGATGGGAGTTGTTTTACAACCACATAGACAAATGGTATCATCTGTTAGGATATCAAGAGACTCACAAAAGTAATTAGCTCTTCACAGGACCACTGCGAAACATCACTGGATAAAAATGTCACAACACTTATCAGTGACCCTCATCAAGACTATGGCTGGAATAAGAACAGCTTTCCATGTTAAAGGCATTATACTTGGTGATTTTGGCGAATCACTGCAGAACATGTGATGAGTATCCCAGCTCTTGTAGAATTGAGGAGTTTATAATACATAGCCAGATGCAGATCAAGAGAGCAAAGCGTGAAGCCATCATCATAGTTGATATAACTGGATGGCACCTGTGGCCAACTTATATGTCTAAATTAGTAGGGCAAGGATTGCCATTGTCATCCATCTACATTTCCTTGATGCTGAGCTTTAGTATATCTTGTGTAATCCTTCAAACCGCAATATATCTGAAACAGCAGTAGCCTTCTAAAACAGGATATCATGTTTAGGAAGCCAACTTCCTTATCTACAAAACAAGAGCAAGAGTATCATCCCAGAAATTAAACTTCTGTAACCTTCAGTCGGAGTTGGTTTTGCAGTGATTGTTTAATAATCTTTGTGATCCATTATGGAATATACGACTTGCTTAGTAACCATCTCCAAGTAATTAATGGAATAATCTGTTGTTAAAGAACAATTCCGGGTAACAAGTGAAACCAGTCCATAAGCTGATAATTCTATCAAACAATGCAACTGTGCTACATTCAGAATGTTCAAGCAATTTACTGTAATCTGAGTCTCCTATAATTCCCCACAGCCAGAATCCAACTTTTTTTTTTTTACACTTGCCTTACTGTGTGTAAAAGATAGTAAGGGGCCTGTAGTGGGCACATTCACGTATAGCTCTCCTCAAAAGGTATGAGGTCCTCTGATCACCAGATTACTCATGGGGAGGGGGTGGGGTTGAATGGTGTAGTAAGGCAATCTCTAGATAAAAAAAAAAACTACTGAATGTAGGCTGCTACCTATATGAATTACGTTTAATTTTAAATTTAGATACCTTTAAAGGGTTATTAAACCCTAACATGTTTTTTTACATATATCTACTGCTAGCAAGCAGTAGATATATGCAAAACGATTTAAAAAAACTTGTTCAAAGGGTTAATACTTACCTCCTGTCTCCGCCGTGCGCTCCCGTCCGAACATCTGAACATTTCTTGGGCAGCCACAAAGTATCTTGGGGTGGGCACATGCACAGTTCAGATGTTCGGCCGGGAGATGAGGAGAGACACAAGGTAAGTCAATAGAGCAGGGTGCACCCGCACAGAGTCCGTGGGACATGAGAGAAGAGGAGGACAGAGGAGTCAGTGCTGGATCAGAGACTGGCACCAGCGCTGGAGGGACAGCTAAAAACTACAGGAAAGAAGAAGATGATCGGATAAGGAGGCATCATTTAAGGTAAGTCGTTACTTTAGCACTATGTGTGGGTGTGGGGGAAACGTTGGCCCTTAATGTCCCTTTAAGGCCCCAATATACACCTGAGTGTTTTGAAGCTTGAGTGTCTAAGAGCTACCATGCTCAACAGGATGAATCCCATTATTTTCCATGGTCCTTGTTCACATCTGAACATTCTGTCACTTGTAGAAAAACTCCTGTAGCTTGAAAAAGTAAACAAACTTAATTTGGAGCAGAGTCAAGTGGTTTTGCTCCAACAGACTTCAATTGGAGCACACAAAAAAAGCATGTGTTACGTGTTTTTCAAGCTTTTTTGCCTAGTAACTAGCTGTGCATTGGCTAAATAAAAATAAGACTCTGAAGCCTGAAATGCTTGACATAAATTAGTGTGCAGATGCTAAAAACACACCTGGAAAATCACCTATAGACGCATGAAAAGGGTTGCATGCTGTGTGTACACTGCACCTGACACTGAAGTTCCATTTGTCAACTATGTCCTTGCCAGAAGAACCCATTACTGAGGGAGCTTTTACAGCTAAGCATAACTCAACCCAATGAGAATGAAATGCTTCTGCATCCAGTGCATGTTTTCAAGCCCATACAACAGAAAAATGGACTAGAGCACTTTTAAAAAATGGATATCGAACTACACTACCTCCACCTGGTGCAAAATACACAAGAATACCCCTTGCACTAGGTTTCTGCCACTTGCCAAGATCTAGCAGCCTGTTCATATCACCTAAATGTTGGTGACTGTTTTTAATAATGATGCATGGGATTGCTTGCCACGAAGCATTGTACATTTTCATCTTTGTACTATTAAATAATGCTCAATCCTTTTCTTCTGCTCTCTTATATTTGAAAACATCATACATACACGTATACCTGCAAGTTCTAGGAAGCAGAACAGTCAGTACAGAAATACAGGACCTTCATCCAGACACTGGGAGGATTCTACATACTCCTTTTCCTTGTCTATCTCTCTCTCTCTTTGATAATCACCAGGTTGCCAGTTTTCACAAAGGCTGGATAGGAAAGGGTTGAGCACAGAGTCCAGCACAATACAAACTCATTAAATGCGCAGAGAAATAGGAAGTGGAGGATCCAGCTGACAGTCATTTGGCTCCAGTGTTAATGGGAGGCTGGCAGTGTCCATGCAGAGACCGAGCAAGAGGAAAAACACAAAAGGAGCCGGAATGAAATGTGCCCAGCGCCTCTCTCCACTTAACAAGCAATCTTCACTATTCATAACGAGGAATGTCTCTGAGACGGGGGTCACTCAATAACAGCATAAAACCTGCAGCCTCTCAATGCAACAGAATCAGAGATATACAGGAGGCAGCAAGAAGACAGCCCTAAAATATAGCACAGCAATGGCCGCAGTGGATAGAAACAGGACCCACATATAACACTGTAAATGATGAAAGTTCTAGGGCTTCATGGATAAGACTGAATTTTCATGCCTAAGGGCATTGTCCAGATATATTGGAAAAATCTCATATAAGATCAGAACAGTAATGCATATCAGGGGGGTGGCATCAATAATATATTTCTAATTACATTTTGATTATTGCTTGGTAATAGCCAATGCCTTGCCATATTAGAGACTATGATGACAAATGTGCATCTACAAGGAAATCTGTAACGTCTGTCTGATTCCTTAGGTACCCATCCTAATGTCTGCACTATGATTACTCTGAGAATCTTCATATGGCTGCAGATACAACAAAAGGGATTATCCATAAATTCTATTCTACATTATGCATGCATTGTAAATCAAGTTTAATATAATGTAATAGGGTATGATTGTCTGGGGCCACGATGGGCAGAATTCCATGCTACCCTTTTAAAGCAGCATATTGTAAAATAAAACAGGGGTGCATTATATGCCCATTTTAAAGTAAATCAGTGGTCCGGGTATGAATATTTAAGTATTTACAAATTCTTAACAAGCAATATTTGAAAACAAGCTCTTGCTGTACTCTGTAGCTGCAGACGCTATTGAGTAATTCATCCTGGAAGTTCACAACAGAATCACTGAAATTGTTTTAAAGCGTATCTAAACACAAAGGCAAAAATGTATTATACTGCAGCTCTTAGACGTGGTGGCTGCAGTGGGTACAGTGTTGCAATAGAGAGTCAAGTTGGGATATAGATATATAAAAAAAGGCTTCAGGAGGCAGCAGTATTGCCTTTTGAACACCAGGCAGCCACTGCTCCACCACCCTTCTGAAATGTAATTTGCAATGGACCGAGGCCATGTGACCGAGCCCTTGATCAGGGGCAAATTATAGCAAATATACTTAGGTAATGGTGAATACACATGTGCTCGATTGATTTCAGCTCTGTCAAGTCAATCAGCCATTGGGTGAATTTTGCACATCATTTCTGATTGATCTACCGAATATCCGTGTGTATCGGAGAACTGATCACAATTTCCATCCATTAAATGATCGTTTTTAACCCTTTCGCTGCCAAGTTCCAGCTGGAAGCACTTTTGTAGGTCCATATGCCATACGTCCTTGGCAGCGAAAGGGTTAATAAACTGTTCACATGTATAAACCGATAGATCATATTTTCAATCTTAAATTTTTCAGACAATTACAAAATGTAGAATACTGTATGTGTGTGTGTTGCGTTATTTGAATTGTAATCAATGATCCATGGCTTTTTTGTGATCACCAATACCTAATTTAATCACAAATCACTACATGTATGGCCACCTTTCATTTTAAATGTTATTAGATGCAGGAAGACGCATGCTATTCCTAACATCATTAAGACATAAAAAGATGTGTACATTCTCGATATCTGCAGTTCTCTAAGAGTGACAACTGGATGTTAACAAATGCTTTGCTTCTTCGACAAATCCTGCAATGCAGGAGCCAGTGAGCAGAGCTGGACAGTAAATAGACGCTTCATCCCTCCTGAGTCCTATTATCAAACATGCAGAGTGTGAAGTCTTAACATTCTCAGTATACAACTGAAACTGTGAACTAAAAATAGAATAAAAAAGATAGGGATGCTCAAAATTATTATCCTCTCATTATTTTGTATCAAAGGTGGTGAGCTGAGTGTCTTTTTGGGGGTCTGCAGAGCTATACATACTTCCACTGTACATCGGACAGAGATCTAGAACCAGCTAAAAAGCAATATTGCAAGCCTCCTATAGTAAACCCTATGACTAGCAAACAATGGGCACACCTTAAAGTAACATAATTATCATTAATCAGTGTTCTTTCTAGTTGGCAGAGGGATCATAAAGTTTATGGCTGCAAATGAGCATTATCATAACTACAATAATGAACTCTCATACAGGCATTCTGATTGCTCCTGGACCTAATTGTTTAGATGTCTATGGCCATGTTAGGGGAAAGGACCCACCATAACATAGTGCACTGAAAAACACATCTTAATGTGTTGAGGCATGTTGTATTGTCCGGCAAAATATGTCAATTCACGCACAAAAAAAAAAGATCCTGCACTTTAAGCACAGTGCATATGTAGATGCCTCACAGTACATTGCATAAGTGCATTGAGATGCAATTAACTTTAAATTGTAGCTCACCACGACACATTTACAGGGTTTTTCACAAAAAGGTGAAAAATTCTCCAATTCACTTTCCAGTTGAGCTCTGTTGTTCTAGATTTTTCACTTCCCCTGCCTTCTCCAAACTCTTGGCCCTTTGGTGATTAACCCTGTTGGTGTGTGTTACCATGCACTGACGTAATAGGTTACAACATGTGTCATGATTGGGAATGACCCCCAAGTTCACAGACATATTATAAGATAGTATTCTCTACACATCTTTAAAGCCTACCATGTCCACCTAAACTACTGTGTAGGAAAAGGTGTACTGAGGCTAATGACTCACCATACTTTTCTGTGTTTGTTCCACGTTGCTTGTAATGACTCAAATGTTGTATGCAGTGTTGGGTTGTTGAAATCCATTAATGTCAAATGCTTTCACCTCTTCTCCACCCTCATCTGGGAGAGTGAAAACTGAGAGGAATGGATGGAGGTTGAACCTAATACACCGAACGCTCTTTTGTATCCAAAGTTAACTTAACCTAAGGTCAAAACCTGCATTCACTGACTTATAGAACAGGGTTGTGCCAAAAGGGTTAATATCACATGGCGATGTAAAGAGCACTTTCCTCATTTACTCCTCAGGTGAGGTTTCTATATTCATTTTAGAGACAGATGGACAAGGTTAGGATATAGCTTCCCTCCTCCCTTCCTTCATCTTGTTCGTAGGGCTAAACACCATCTGTTGATAATCAGTCTCATGCAGTGGGCAGCACACTGAACTATGTAAGCGATCAGCTCACCCAACAGAGCTGACAATCAAACTATCATACATTAGAAAGGTAGTGTCAGTATACTGATATTTCTTGCCCTCCCATACACCCAGCCAATAAAAAATAAAATGTTTCTTATCACCTAGCTGGCACCTGCGTTATCTTGGGTGCAAAAAAAAGGGACAGCCTATGTTTATGAATATACTAATAGGGGAGCTTTGAGATTTAAGAAAACATACTGTGCTTATAACACATTCTGTTTATAGATACATGCCATATACCTGTTCCTCAATCAAGCTGGTGCCTATGCAGGAGGCAAGTGTAAAGGATAATAGGATTTTAAAAATGTGCTACCTAATGGACTGTTCTCTTTACATTTTTCACTGCATGACATTTACAATTATGTAACACATTTTTATTTGCTATGTAAATGGTAAAATCTTTAAGCAGACATTTTTTTTCCTTATTTACATTTTCAAATTTATAACAGCACATAGTGATCATGCATACTACTAGTAAATGCATGTGAATTATTGTATTTGCATAATATCTATCAAATGATTTGAAGGTTGAATAATGTTTTTTAAAGGAGCACTATGGGGTTAAGGCTTTTCCCCATAGTTCTCCTTAGGGTAACGGAAGGACACAAACTAGCGTCCTCCCGTCACCTTAAGCTCAGTATACCGCGAGCTACAGCTGCATTCCTTATATTAGAGATGCCCCTTCCTCAGAGGAGCAGAAGGGGCAGGGAAACACAGATCCACAGAATGAATGAATCAAAAGCAAGAAGATCCTTGCACTGTAGGTCCTCAGGTACAGCTTTCTCACCAGCAAGGAGAACAGTGGGCAGCACAGTAGTGACATCACCAAATATGATGACTAGCAGCCAGAGGCAGATATTTAGCTGTGAGGGTAAAAAGCACAGGATTGCCAAGGAACAGTCATATGCCAGAAGAGCACTGCTAATTTTTGGGAGGAATTTAAAGCAAAAGATAGATAAGGCATAATTAACATTTTTAGAAGTTCCCTATAGAACAACAAATCTTCACTTTTTGAGTTTAAGCCGTTAATTCCAACTCAACGATGATAAGCAAACTACTACAGCTAGAGATTTACTATATTTCTTCCATCCATAGAAAAGTTCTAACAGATTATATTCTGAAAAACTTTTAAATTCAATATTTGTTTCTATTTCCATTAGCCGCTTACCACCAACCGGTATGTAGCACTTTGGTCTGGGCTCATGCTCCTTAATCATTATTATCTGACGTATATGAGTAGAGATGGACAGTAAATGTTGGGCTTTGACGGTTCAAACCATCCTAAATAATAAAGCAACCATGTAGACAGAAAGGAAATACATTACAATTGCCATACTTTTTAAATCAGGTGCTGTACAAATCCTACATCGTCATATAGTGGACACAGACAGGCAGGCAGGCAACATGTATCAATATTAGGAGTTGTGGCAATTCTCTTTTAAATGGCAATGGCCATAGAGCAGAAGAAAGAAGCGGACCAGCTCCCAAGGGAGATTTTTCAACAAAATCTACGTGTGATAATGAGAGCTTCTGCCCAAGAGTGGTGCTCACTATCAACCCCATGAAATTAAAGAATAAATAATCACAAACTATTCCTAAAATTAGATTAGTATTAGTTTACCTTAAATAGCACACTATTTAGGCCACCCAAGCACAGCTTCCATTCATTGACTTGGATATTAAGCAACATAGTCAATGTAAGGTGGTCTATGTTTAAGAAGAGCTTGAACCATATTGCTGTTATTCATAAAACAACGAAATGAGTAGAAACACCAGTAAATGTATGAAAGTAAAGAGTATTGCCTATACCCCCGGGTCAGCCAACTATCTGCTCTAGGGCTTTCTCCCAGACACCAGGGCACCATGGGAAGTGCCCGGCACAAGTTCTGTACAGCTCCTCAGTGCTGCCCAAACATTGGGGCACAGTAGATGTAGAAATTGAAGCGCCACACCAATTAAAGTAGTCCTGATACAACTTTATTCCATTAGGGTCAGGTAGACATCCAAGTAGAGTAGCCAATGCATTTCAGAGGTCCAAAACACACACTCCTTCATTAGGCCTGAGGGAAATTGTGTATGTGGGCTACAATCCCTGCAGCTTTAAAGCTGTACTGTATTGTTATGGAAGTACTTCAGAAAGGAACCTGTCAAGCCAAAGGTACTGTGGAGATCTTTTGGCTTGCGGAAGCTGCCTACCCATTAGCCAGATCACTACTGTTAAATGAGAAACGCCAAGAGGGGTTCAGGGCTTTTTTCCACGCTTCCAAAAACCTAACTGTGGGGCTAGCAGCGTGTTTGGCTCAATACACACAAGCTTTGCACTGTGCCACAGCAGAAGGAACAGTGTGTGCAGAAACAGACAAGGATACATGTATCAATTTCAAAAGCTCTATCAAACTACTAAAATCTCGTGAGATCAGTCGCTTTCTTTTCATTACAGTTTTATTGGGAACAGTTACACAAGAGATCTGTAGTAACTGAGAGATCGATCTCCAATGACAACACACTGCAGCAATTCATTTCTGTAGAAGAAAACATCACTGAATAAGCTCCTAGGTCGACGGGAGTTGACAATTGTTTAAAACATTTTTGTTTTATTTTAGGATGTTATTGGATAATTTCTGCATTTAAAAAACAATCACACGGCTAACCTCTTAAAAACCGCTCTACAATCTCCTGCAGGAACAATTTCTGAACTATAAGATCCTTCGATCTCAAAGAGTAAAAGTCACTTGTGTAGCCCTAACCTTGTGCCGTCATGGGCTCTGAGCAGATGGGAGCTGGGTGCTGTGTGTTGCTTGTCTGTACGAGTGCAGAAACAAAGCACAATATAGCGAGTGCTGTAGTACAGAACAAAAATAGTTTATTGTTCCAACTGATGAATGTTAAAATATGATTGGTTTTTATGGGCTACTGCACTCGGCACATCATCATCTTTGAACTGCCTTATTAAATAAGCCAGATAAACTGTAACAAGAACGCAGATGCCAATGGTAAACGTGACAAGGAAAACCATACTGTATTTTTCCATTTCAATGCTTTCAAAGTGAAACGCAAACCTTGCAATTCAATAAAAATTTGCAATTTGCTCTTTTGAGTAATTCCCAATTCAGTAATGATGCAGAACGGAGTACAGAGCCAATGAATTTCTTAACCTTCCATTGTAGGAATTAGCCAATTTTCCAAGAGTAAGCTGGCGTAGTCACAAAGATACCAGAAAGTTTTTGTTTGTTTTAGGCAACAAAAATAAAAGTGTGATTTTGTTGGCTGGCATTTGGTCATCACGACAGGCGTAAATGATGGGGAAATCTGGCATCTGCCGAGTTAATGGCAACTGCAAAATATCTGTGGCCAAGTAAAACTGCAATATTGTTGGTAATTTGCTAGGTCTGAAAGGAAAGCACAATGCTGAATGATTCAGTTGTCCATACTGCTCAGAGTTTAGTTATCTGTTCCAGTGCGTTACCTGCCGGCCTCAGGGATCATTTATGGGAGCCCTATGCAGATGTGAGTTGCTAATGAGGCCAAGCAGCTATGTAAGGCAGCACTTAGGTTTGCACTCAGCTAAAGGTTTAAAAAATATATATCCAATGGAAAGATCTGAAGCATTAGAACTGGTCATAAGATAGAAGCTTTCAAAGATCATATAGCTGCACTATATAGCACGCATTATACTATAGAGAATACTAAATTATACCGGGCTAAACTGAATCTGTCACAAAGCTAACTATCCATGTGAAAAGCCTCAGATAGACACTGTCATCCTCATTCCGCTGCAGCATGTTAGTACTTGTGAGGTTATTTGCAGCAAAACTGAACAAGTTGCTCAGGGAAAAACAACTGGGGCTGCAGTGTCAAGGCCAGCATGACACCGTAGACACCCTAGTTTCTGCCATGGTGCACAAATCTCTCATTAAAGCAAAAACAGAAAGAACTGTATTAGAAAACTGTAACTTCTGCCTCAATATAGGAAAACAAAAATATATATATAGGACATGTAGAAAAAAAGATATTGTTAGATCATTGTCAAAAGCCCTCTATTAGTTGCATATCCAAACCTTCCGTCAAGCCTTTGTGTAGGCAATATAACAACACTCAATAGATTGTAAAGGGTAATCATTATAGCCATAGATGTGTGTTTCACTCATTAGTGCCTATTTTTCCACTGCTTACAAAGCTTTTCATACCCATGAGTCACTGGGCTCTTAGCCTGTAAGCCTTTCAGCTGCCAGTGGTACAATGCAACACAATCATGGGAGAGTAAAGGACAAGATGCAGAAAGGTCTCGTTCTCACAAGCACCAAAATGGGGCCCTTGGCAGCCGTACGGACTCCTCTGTTCCGGTTAACCTAATAACTTTCCCAAGTGGGCCCTCTGGTCAGGAAAGCAATAGCAGCACTGGCATTGAAAGCTGTTCTGCATCCACCATCTTGGTCAACCATACTGCCATCTATGCATACTATTGAAAGGGTTAAGGGGTTTCTAAACCCTCCAGGTTTTTTTTGCATATATCTACTGCTATCAAGCAGTAGATATATGCAAAAAGTTTTTTGTTTGTTTTTAAACCTGCTTTAAAAGCGGTTTAACCTTACCCCTGTCTTCGTCGCGCGTTCATGTCCGAAAATCCGAAACTGCTCGGGCGCCCGCAAAGCATCTTGGGGCGGGCGCATGCGCAGTTCGGATTTTCGGCCGGGAGACGAGGAAAGACACAAGGTAAGTCTATGGAAACATGCACCCGCATGCAGACAATGACAGCAAGGACAGAGGAGTCAGCGTTGGATCGGAGACCCGCAGCAGAGCTGGAGAGAAGGCTGAAAAGTACAGGAAAGAAGAGGAAGATCAGATTAAAGGTAAGTGCTTTAATTAACATTGGGGGGAGGGGAAAAATTGACTTTAATGTCACTTTAAATGTGTGCGTTTTAAGTGAAAAATGTGTAATCTGTCACAGATGTTTTCTGCAACCATATTATCCAGGAATGCAGAGTCTTGAGGACATAAAAAGCAGTTAAAATTGTTTTTGAAAAGATAAAAGCCTGAATTGCACTAGGAAGTTATGAACGTGCTTGATAAAGCTCCCTCAATGATGAGGCTGAATTTACACCTGTCTGTTCCATCTGTCCATGTTAAAGTCATATTAAAGTCAAAAGATTTTAGCCATAGTTATATAGTAGATATATGCAAAAACATTAAACAAAAGTTTACAAGGGTTAAAACTTACCTGTGTCTCTGCCGCGCGCTCCCGTCCAAAGATCTGAAGATGCCTGTGCGGCCGCAAAGGATCATGGAGCAGGCGCAGTACAGATCTTGGGCCAGGAGACGTGGAGAGACACAAGGTAAGTTAATGCAGCAAAGTGCACCCGCAGAGACGCCGTGGGACAGGAAAAGCCAGGAAGAGAGAGGAGTCAGCGCTGGATCATGTTTAAAGGTTTTAGTGTCCTGCATAATCTCAGCTGGTCTCCTGAGCACTGGTCCTAATATCCTGTTTTAAGATGGCTCCTTTCCCTTGCAGGGCCCTATGGAGCCACCCTTGTATGCGCTAGTAAGCTGTGTGCATCTCCACAAACACGCAGGCACGGCAGTGCAAGACAATTTACTAATTTTCTGCTCCCCACTCCTCTCTTCTCCATGCCAGTAAATAGACAGCTGTTGGAGACTGCACTCTCCCTTGTAATCTTGTACTCAACAGGAAGTTCAGGGAAGCCATGCTGAGAAAGTTGGAGCGGCTGTAGCAGCTGGAAACATAATGATTGTACACGCTTGGGAAAATATGTAAATAAATTCTTTGCTGGGCAATGTATAATTGTGTGATCTGGGTTCATTATTTGAAAACATGTTTGAGAGTGTAACCCGCAGATGCTGCAGTGCCGTCCGTCCGTTTTTTTACTACGGGCGGACGGCAAGAGGTTAAAGCAGCCAAGTAAATGGGCTGCCAATGCACTCAAAGGGACCAAAAATGGACATACCACATTTTTAACAACACAGCGCACAGTATATCATTATCATGCGCTGTGGTGCATTGCAATCTCTTAATTCGTTGGGGAGCCGCTGCAAATAAAAGGCACCACAATGCACCAACATTCGTATGGTAAACATTACTGAAACAAATATGTTTGAATCCAGCCTAAGGCACCAGTAAGCTGCTTTCAGAGCATATTGTTGCAGCCTGTTAATTGAGAGTTTATCTCTCATTATACATCTTTTATGATGCGGTTTGTGTGTATATATTAATGAGTCCATACACTCAGTTGTCACTGCTACCATCCAAACCTGACCTTGCCATATGTAACAAATGTTCTGCCATTTCCCTCCTGAACATCAGCTTCCCCGTACCAAAAATAAAATAAAAAATATGCATCGATATTGCTGAAATAGGTGAGAAGGAGAAAATATTCAGTTTTTTTAAAAGATATAGAAAATAAATCATGTTCCTGAGCCTCAAGAGGACCTACTATCTGGGCACACTGACACTGAGGTGTCACCTCTATCACACAGCTTGATTACTGTGCTGATGGCTTTTCCCAGAATCCACTGGGCAGTAAGTGTGCACCGTGCCCCCATCCTACAAAAAGTAGGCCAGAAGAGGTAATCCAGTGTCAAAATGGCACAATGCAAAGTC
The DNA here is from genome assembly GCF_000935625.1 of Nanorana parkeri. Taxonomy (NCBI): domain Eukaryota; kingdom Metazoa; phylum Chordata; class Amphibia; order Anura; family Dicroglossidae; genus Nanorana; species Nanorana parkeri. The sequence goes on along the minus strand of NW_017307495.1, from coordinate 454,685 downwards.
TATTCTTTACATACCACCAACAGAATGACATGAATCATACCATACTGAGACTAGTGTCACTAACACCATTTACTCTGCAACACACAATGTGGGCATATAGAAATAAAGCCTTTATCAATACAACACAGAAACATGGGATGCAAGCAGAACATCTTGTTCCTGGAAAAAGATTAGTGGGCGCCCAGATCATCATCCAAGAATGAGTGGAAACATAAAGAAAATTCAATGCAGTCTAAGGCCAAAGTTGAGAAACCAGGAATACAGCAATGTGTGGGCAGTGGAGACAGACCTCAGGAAAGTACAGATACATTGTAATCTCCCTTAGGTTACCATGGAAACAGAGGAATCCTGCATCATCGGCACACGGTGTTTGCGCTGTAGGAATCAGAAACGTCTCTCGGCCGATAAAATCAGTGACATTACCAGGATCATCTGACAGAGACACAGATCACATCTCATTCTACCCACGGTGGAGCCAGCGTAAACATAAGAGGATGGGATCCCCTGCTTCTCGCACCGTCAGAAAATACTGTATACATCATAACAAGGAATCAAGATTGTTATCCAAAAGGCAAAGAATGAAAGCAGGTTTCCCAGACTGAGCAAACTCCCCACTAATATGGGGCACTAAGTATTTAAAGGGGGATACCTGACTGCTAAAGTTACAGAATACAAATTATTGAAGTGATGCAGCAAATCATCATCTTTAGAAATAAAGGGAAAGTGTCATGTATTTTCAGTGAGCATATACTTTAAGTCAATACTGCAGCATTTATCATAATGTGATTTTGGATGTGATCTTTGACATTTTACAAGTGTTTCTAGTATATTTTTGTTATAGCATTATTGGGGAACTGAACTCTATAAACTGTGCTCCCAAAAAAGCAAGAGGACAAAGGATTAGTCACCAATATTGTCTATGGTCTACCTAAAGCTGATCTTTTCCCCATTACCGACTTAACATGCCTCGTTCCACACTGTGTCTCTGTGTGGAGGTCATCTTGGTAGAAGCAGGGTTTTGCTTCCTTGTGTCTGAGCCTCCAGCAAGCAGAACAGTGATCAGCTCTGTAATGACATCAGCAAATCTGCTGTGACTTACAGTTGGAGTGGCACTGCCCTAGATCTCACACTGGAAATATACAACTATGGAGCTAAGGGCACAGGGAGTGCAATGCTGCTTTTCAGGAGGAATTCAAGACAAACATTACATTTTTCCAGAGTACTGCTTAGGCACAACGAACTAGGGCTGCAACCAACTAATCGATGGAGAATTGTTGCCCCACTGCTGCCAGAGGGGATTGGAAGGGACACAGACCCCTGAAGCCGGTGTCCAGCGGTGACGATAGCTCCCCCCAACAAACACACACACCCGCCCATATGATAGCAATGAAGAAGTGGAAAAAATAGTTTAAAGAAATAAAGTTAAATATATGTTAAAATGTCTAATATATCACAATTATTAAAATAAACATAAATTAAAAGGTGGTGAAAAAGTAAATTTTTCTTTCGGCCTGACAAATACTGCTTCGGGAAGTGCATAGTGGTGCCGTTCATTTCAATGGCACACCAAACTCGCCTCTCACCTGCAGTGCAATCGCCCACACTGGAATGCTCAGTACGGCAATGCTGTGTGTTCCAGTGCAGTGTGATTGCAACAAATGGTGCATTAAGTTTTATTCTGAAGTAAGCTTTGTTTGTAACACTTATTTGTGTATTTGAAATAAAAGATGGTATTCATTCTCTTTATCCAATTAATCGTTTAATTAAAAAAACAAAATGCCTGACATTTTGCTTTAACTCTCCATACATAATATCACATTTATGTCTATTAGTTTTACATTGCTTTGTATTGCTGCACAATGAATAGGAGGACACACTGTGCAAGAACGCCATAACTGACATAAACCCTTTGTAGCTTTTCATAAGACATATTAAGCATATATGTTCATACGTACTTCTAGATAACATGCAAATTAAAGGGCATTTATGGTCAAACACTAAAAATAAATTTCTACGTTGAATTTCCATAAATTCTATCCAACTCCTAATAACCATATCCATCTAGAAGTTTGTAAACCTACTTACTGAAGATGCCAATAGGATGTGCTTCCTCAATGCACTGACACAATTTCACTCAGCCCTATGAATATGCACGTCTTCTGTCATAACTCACACAGAGCCGGCCTTCTGCATTAAAACGTAATCTCTGAACAATGCAGCATTATCATTGCTTGCTGAAAGCAATGCATGATGGGATATATAGTCTTGTGAAATTGAGATTGCATAACATCAAGCAGCAAGTGTTGCAAAGCACACTGGGAATCCAGAAAAATTTTGAAAGTGATGGGTAGAAGGAAGGCAGCACTCACTAAAAGAGTTTTTTTTTCAAGTAAGTTTTGATTGCATTGTCAAAATCAACTCTAGTATGTTTTCCTATTACAATGCTGATGTTTTGGGCAGCACAGTGGCATAGTGGTTAACACGTCTGCCTTGCAGCAGTGAGGGTCCCCGATTCATATCTCGGTCAGGAGTTTGCAAGTTCTCCCAGTACTTGTGTGGGTTTTCTCCGGGAACTCTGGTTTCCACCCACACTCCAAAGACATGCTAGTAGGTTAATTGGCTCCTGTCTAAATCAGCCCTGTATGTATGAATGGGAGATAGAGACCTTAGATTGTAAGCTCCTTGAGGGCAGGGACTAATGTGAATGTGCAAATATGTAAATTGTCATCACTATATAATTAACAGTGATTAATAAATAACAGGATGTTATATGCTGTGACTTTGGAATTGCCCTTGTAAAGCACAATAAAAGCAGCAGCCTAGAGATACCTGCATTGCATTCCCGCTCTTATTTTACAGCTTGAGGTTAGCGGAATGGTTTGCTGCACACAGCGGCGGATGGTACCAAAAGGGTTAGTGGCTTGGTAGTTGTAATGCCACAGTGCAGGGACATGGAGATCTTTGGCAGTTGTGGGGTTAATGAGCACTATTCAACAGTGACAAAGGTCCAACTAATTCCCAGAGATCCTGGAGTGGCGGGAGAGAGCTCACACAGCACCCTCATTAACAACTTGCCCTTAATTAACAAGCTAATTGCAAGTTATTTCATAGCTGCAATTACTTTCTATCTGTTCCACAAAACTTAAAGGTGCAGCATAAGCATGTGACCTCATGGCATCGGTATACTACAGGATGGGAAAATTCCAAATAGCCAGAACGACACACAGAGGCCTAAAATATACTTGAAAGGAGGGAAGCCATTTTTCAACTGAGTTAATGAAACGAAAACCTCATTCAGATTCTCAGTTGTCTCTGTGACATGGTCAGTGTACCCCCTGCTCAGTAACTGTTTAATAACTCCTAATAGGTCTATCTGCGATTGCAACTTCTTGATTACTTGGAAGTCTTTAAAGTAGACCAGTGATATTCTAAAAATGAAGCACACCAGTGATCCTCTAGAAATGACAATAACACCACTGTAGAGCTAATTAGATATTCAGAGGTATTTTCCTCAAAGGGCCTTTCAGATCTCACAGGAGATAAATAAGATGAAGTGCTGAGTTATTCTTGGGATTATCCTTCAGTAGCAAACTGCATTTGAAAATTCTTCACAATACAAATTGAGTAATGGTTAGAACGCACAAAATGATCTGCACCAGTGATGCCCGAAGAGATATTCCAGCCAAACACATACATGTGAAATCCAGGAGGCTTTTTCTGCTAAACTGTGTGCAGTTTTGTACAGCTACTCTTACAACTCATGTACTCCTGCCACGTTATATAGCCAGGAAAGCGACTACTATTTAAAACATGCTCCCTGCCTCACCTTTATACCTTCAGGCTGCTTACTTGACTAGGAATGTAATTGCACCCTTTCTTGTAAGCCCACCTGGACACCCTACTCTCCAGATCACAGTTCCAGAGACGCGTCAAGATGACAACACTGTGCAATGCTGTAAATGGGCTTCCGTGTAATCCTATATTTAGCCTGTTTATAGAGTGTAGGAGATTAAAGAGTATCTATGGCAAAAACTAGAAATAAGTATGTATTTCTATACTGAAATTCCATAAGTTCTGTCCCAACCCTAATAACCACATCTACACTACTTCCCATTGTATGACAAACATTTGGCTCCCAAGGTACATCAATCCAGGCATGCAGGGATTTAAATCTTTCTTTAACCACTCTTCCTCCTCACAATGTCATAGGTTAGCAGGAAAAAAAAACCCTTTCAGGACAAGCTTCGACAACTGCTCTCAGGTTCCTTCTTCAGATATGGTATGCTACAGAAGAATCTCATGATTCACACATTCAAGACAGGGTAATAAACTTGTAATTTTTATACTCCAGTGCAAAACAATTTCTGCACACTCAGTTATCAATCTCCTAGAATATAGATCCATCTGCCAAAGATGCAGTAAAGCAATACAATTAACAGCTTGCTGTGAGGTTACGACCATCCGAAGCCAATGTCTTTTGATAAGTAGAGTGGGCTCGCTGGGTTTTAGATCTTCAATCCCGTAGCTGCATCAGGGTGACATTAATCATATTCATACATGGATATAAAACTACTGTCCCTATTCAGGCTGAGTTGTAGGGTAGTGAAATTCCATGCATGAGGTTGAATTCACGTTCCTTCCACTCCTGCTGTGTTTTGAAATTGCCCATTAGTATTGTGACCCTAAGGTCATCAATGCTGTCATTAATGCTGCAGAATATTTCTACTTCTACAATATTAAACCAGCACAAGTTCATCCTCAACTGCAATGACTGTCTAGCTTTGCCCAGGTTAGAGTCCTGTACTGGGAATCTTGTATACAGGATTAGGTAGAGCACTTGGAATACTTTATAGGAAAATAATCCCTTAATCCCTTAACTTGTTACTGTCAAGTGGTATAGGTAGGTGTGGCGGATATACAGATGTGTTCTCAAAAGTCTCAGCATCTATGCAGGGATGTGTATGCAGGAAGCTTACTATTGCTAATTTGGGGAACTTTGAACAATTAGAAATGTACAAGTCTGGCCTATATACTAGGTAAACTCTACATGTACACTACAAAGTGTGTGATTTTGCAACATAAAGGGAAGTTCTCCTGCTTTGGGTTATAAGTGCCAACAAAGGAGATAAAGGGTTATTCACAAAAGGGTGAAGAGTTTGGAGAAGGCAGGAGAAGTGAACAATCGAGGACAACATAGCTGAACTGGAAAGTGAGCTGAATCGGAGAATTTTCTTTTTCCAAATCAGCTATGTTGGCCTAGATTGTTCACTTCTCCAGCCTTCTCCAAACTCTTCACCCTTTTGTGAATAACCCTGATAGTTTCTAGTGTGCTTCTTCAAGATGGTTGTCCATGGGTATAGCCATGGCTTTTAATGTAGTTGTCCATTGTTTTAGGGGTATATCTATGTTTGAAAAAGTTTCCCAGGGTCTCGTAGAACAAACAAAATTGCATAGCATTTCTTGGCTATAAATGATAGACGATGACCTAATGTTTAAGCATATCTGTAGATTTTCAACATATTGATGTCATGGGCTTTATAATAAGGTGAAAATGTTTAGACACATACTACATAATCCTTGTGTAAAATGTACTGTACAGCTGTCTAATTATGAAAGCCATAGCACCCCCTTTATATGTAGTATAGCGTTTGAAATTACTATGACAGGAGATGCCCATACTTCTACTTCAAACTCTGTGCAGACCGCCAAGTATAGCAGTGAGCCAGAAGAGTGGAAATTCTGGGAAGTTCCCTACATTGATTGCTGATCCAAAGGTTGCCCAAAATATTATATTGGTTTCAGAAAATAAAAGCACATTTCAGACTAAAATGAAAAGGTTATTTTTGATATCCCTACAATCTCCATAGTAGATGTAGAAGCACTCCAGTCTTGCAGCAGAAATAAGTCAAAACATCAGCATTTTATCAATGTTTCGATGGAGCTCAGTCCACCAGTGTATTGAGAAAGACGGACTGAGCTCCACTGAAACGTTGACAATAAAATGCTGAAGCTTTGACTTATCTCCGCTGCAAGACCCATGAGTGCCTCTATATCTACTTTGGATTTGCATGGATATTTTGGTGGATGAGCACCCGGGCATTTACCTTACAAATAGAGTGTGGTAGCTACCTCTGGGAATCTTTCTTACACATACAACTCCATGTGTGTGTCTATGTGTGTGTGTGTTAGAAGACTAAGAAATTTCATTAACACATGCCACGACAAGCATAAATAGCTTGCAGTAACCCTTCAAACAACTAATGTGACAGAGACCCCCCCCCCCAGTGGCAATGAAACAACAGCACCTAATTTGGTTGAAAACATCTAGAGACGCCAATCCGCAAATGCAAGATGTTTGTGCTGAATTTGTTTTGGGACGATAAAACATGTTTGTGCGTTTGGAAAAGCTACTGACAAGATGGATTATTCATGCCCCTCGTTCATCAACAAATCCACAACATAACAGCCAGTAAAAGGAAGTGTATTTCATTTTGATTATTTCAAATGTTGCATTAATGAGAGAGTAAGTGACGGAGCAGTGAGAGATATTAACTAGGGACACTAAATAAGCAGCAAATAGGCTTTTTAAAACAGATTTTAGATAATTCATTTCTTAAAAGCAGCCTGCATGTTGGCTGGTCCCTTGTAGGAAGAGATCCCATCTGCCTGCAGCAGCTCCACACATAGCTATTAATCAGGACACAGATCGTTGGCGAAGGAAGGTGGAAGAAGATTATTTTATAATTACTTATCTGTCAACATTTTGCGCTCTATCAACCCACTACTAAAATAGAAAATTTGCCCCAAAATGCAAGATATGTAAGGAGGGTAGGGGGAAGGCCACACAATATATAAACAATGTTATTATTTGTTTTCCCAGAAGCCCATACTGCTTCAGCATCCTTTCCCGTCTTATCGGTGACCTAGGAAGACAGTCAAACCCCCGAGAGACTATCTAGTATTTATTTCCAGACAGCCATGTGTGAGTCAGTATGTCAGATTTCGTATGGCACCAGCCAATCACTCTTATGTGAACGGCAAAGCCGATCGATTAAGTCTCACAGCTGCAAAAACAAAGTAAAACCACAGCCATATTTAACAAAAAATTCCAATATGTCTGACAAGATTTTTCCATAGCCACCTAGGAGACTGAGCTCAAAATTAATCTGCCAGTCAGCATCCAGCAAAAGCTACATTACAAAGAAAAGATGATGCATATATCTACCTTGGTACTGAAAGACTAATCAGTCATCCTCCACTGAGATTCATACTTAGCAGCTATTCAAAGGCCACTATGTCTACTCTGTCTCAGTGCTTCTTATAGGTACAGCAAAACAGGTGTCACCCAAGAGACAATGCTTGCATGCAGGTGCCAATACTAAATTAAACTTTGACAGCCTCATGACGCATCCAGTAGGCAACTAAAAATGTCAATGAATACTTTCAGATGTGTCACTGTTGTGGCTGGTGTTCATGTTTGTTTATTATATATTTATATGTTGAACTGGCAAGGGAAATGAGGCACAGAAATAGTTTATCATGAGCCTTCAAGTACATATACATATATGGTGAATAACAAAGCCAGTGACACAAATAGTGGGTCCAGTTATACTAAAAAGCTAAGGGCTAATTCACACCCGAACTGTGTGTGTCCGCACAGCTGCAATGCGTTTTGCCAAAAATTTTACTGCAATTGACACCGTTTTTTTTCTTAAACCGGGTTTTTAGGTGTGTTGAGAGCCGATGCAGCTAAAATAAGGCAAGCAGTATATTTTCTGACTGCATCAGAACGGACTGCACTGGTGTGAACAGAGCACCAGAAATCCCATTGGAAAGCATTGTGATTCATTTTGGACGCAGCTGCCAAACTGAACAGACTGCATCTGGTGTGAACGAGCCCTAATCGTGCCAAAATGGGACTGAGAGCAGGTTTACCGAATAGAGTCTGGAACAGCATTACATACATACTAGGGGACTTCATCCTACCCCATTCAACCCAAAGCTAAGGAATGCCAATATAACAAATATACTGGAACTAAAATTATAATGTTGGGGGGTTTTACATCATTTTCAGGCCTAAAATGTGGAATATAACATGGGTGCAAAAAATGAAAAAAGGGCCTCAGTCATGAAGGGGTTAACCAATATAATTTGGGACCGCACAAAACACCTGCCAGAGGAAAGCCTAATTCATTATTGTGTCCGTCTTATACCTCCCTCTGAAAATCGCTGGATCGCTTCTGAGACAGCAGTAGAGCAGCAGCTACCAGGCATTCAGGAAGCAATGCTGCTACCTCCAGAATGCATTTTTTTCATCCTGATCGGGTTTTTCAATTGCATTACTGCACCGCACCAATGTACCCACACAGTTATGGCACGGTCCTATTCATTACAATTGTCATGTTTGTCAAGCAGCACCGCTTGCCAACCACAACATGCTGTTTAGAATTTGTCATAGGGCAAAGCGGCCAGTATATAGGGCTCAGCGGCCGATCCACTCCTTTTACCACCCATCTGAGGCCTAAATACAAAATATGCTGACAGTAGAAGGGTAATTTTCCACTATAGTCTGGGACAGTATTAAATACCTGACAGGGGACCAATTTCTACCACACTCAACCTGAAACCAAGGAATGTCTAAATAAAAAATATGCTGCAACTAGGAGGATGTTTATCCACTAGAGTCTGGGACAGCATTGAAAACATGGCAGGGGGTTCATTTCTGCCCCACTCAACTGAAAACCAAGGAATGCTTATGAAACAAATATGCTGGGACTAAGCGGATGTTTATCCACTAGTCTGGGAAAGTGCTGAATACCTGAAAGGGGACGTAATCCTACCTAACACAGAGGAATGGCTGAACAGTATACATATCATTTGGATATTACCAAAGAGCTTACGGTAAGACTGAACACAGGAGAAGGAGTGCGGGCTAAAATTCCCTTTTCCAGTGAGCTATCATGGTTTTTGCAGCTGGATATAAGAAAATAATAATTCATAGAACAATGCAATTCATTCTGAAACCAGTTTTATCAACTGTTTGGAGCTAAGCCAAAAAGAGAATCTGTGACCCATTTTTGAGATAAATACACACTGAAGGATTGATAGAAGCTTGTCTTTTGCAAAATCACTAAACTAAAAACTCTGCACACAGATCACAAAGGGAAGATGCACAAAAATAAATCTGGAACAATCCTCCACAAATATTAAAACGAAATAATTCATAACAGTTAAATAGATTGATATCTATAGTGTAATATCTATAAACCATCAAAACTAATGCAGGCCACGCAATCTATACATGGCATGACTCATCATATGACCACACCTACAAGTTCTAAACTTGAGGCTTTGTTCACAGCTAGGCGCCAGTGTTTTTGCCCATTTTAGCACATTTTCGTCTAGCTTGTTTAGCGCGTCCTGCACATTTTTCGCGCGCAAATAAAGATGTGGGTTTTAGCAAGCAGATTGAAAGACATTGCGGTCAATGGACAAATGTGCACAAAAACGCTCACAGAAATGTGTAAAACAATTGTGTCGTGCTTTTCCAACCATTTCTATTGAAGTCTATGGGGCCAAACACACACTTTAATCTGCAAAAAAAAGCTTGACACAATTTTTCCAGCACTTGGTCTTTACAGTTTTAACATTGAAATGAATGGGATTTCTTGTATTTTGAGCTTTAAGCGTGAAATGCCTAGGTGTGAACAGGGACTGACTCAAAAGATGGAGCATAGGGACATTTCACAGATAGCTGGAGTCAACTGGGCAAATTGCACAGAAAATGAAAGCAAAAAATAAAATGATGCCCAACATGCTCAGGTTAAGAATTGTGTGTGTCCGTGAAACGGCGGCGACAAAATTCGATACCCCACATTGTCCATAGGCAACATTTTAAAAGCCCATACAGGTCATCAGTTTAGAGATATCTGTGAATACTGGGCCGAGAACTATTGCTCTCAATCTGGCACACGTGGCGATACCCGACATGTGTAGCATGATCAACATTTTTATACATAGACGCATCCGACATGTGTTTATGTTAATATGCGTTCATCTGCAAGGGGCAGGGTGATCTGGCATGAGCTCAGCCAACAGTCGGCTTCACATATGTCCTGGCGGCTATAGCCTGTCTGTTTAATGGGCCAGCATCATAAGACAAACTGTACGTCGGTGGCAGCGACAGACTGAAAATTCACTGTTAGGAGCACCTAGTTTTTATAGGTGCAACAATTCATACCATACTTTGCCAATTGAGTCTTCCTCTCAGTGAAACTGCTGTTTCTAGCCTTCACATTACAGTGTTCTGTGCTGACACAGCTGAGTAACAGCCACACTCCTCCAGCAAACCACAAACTCTCATTCCAGAAAATGGAGGGTGTGTCTTACCAGGTCTGTTACATTGCATAGTGCATAGAGTCTACATGACGAGTGTGGAACTGCAAAGTCATATTTAGAAACCCTGCCCAATTCTGTAAAGTGGCAATTTGATTATGAAATTGCAGTCTGTTATTACAATGTCTCCCTGATCTCATATCTATATCTTGAGGTAAACTAATTTACCAACAAATATGCATTATGTAGCCATCCTACTCTAATCAACTAAATTCACTGTTTAAGACTCGCCCTTTTATTACACACTTGCAGTCTTAGAGAGTATGGTCTGCCCTATTAATCATAAAGATGATCCCATTCAAACCTGTGCATGTGCTTGGCACAGTAAGCAATGACTACTACCCGATGAAACATTAGCAATGTAAAAAAAAAAAAAAAAATACTGAAATAAAAAATATTAAGATCACAGATTCCCAGGAAGATAAAATAAACAATATGCACACAGAATCAATGAAGAGCTACTGTGACATCGAAGTGCCACGTAAATGAATATGGTGCCTTGCTGCTGAAGGAGAGGACAGTTTATTGCCAATTTCTACTAGGAGAGATAATGTATGCAGAGATAAAGAAGCATGCAGCGGGGACTGTCAATATGGGTGGAACTGTGCCTGCACCGGACATCCTGCTTGAAGGGCATCATCCTAGCGATTTCACTCATTTCTCATCTTCTGCAAAATTAACGATGATGGATGCTTGATTAGGGCCATTTATTAGTCCAATTTACCGCGAGGATTCATTTTGTAATTGATATCTCAGTTCTGTAGCCTCTCATTTATTTTGGTAGTGGAAAGGTGACTCCTGGCAGCACGTTAATGGAATCTGAGGGCCGTTCAGGAAGTTTTCTGAGCTCCTCACAAAGAGGTCACATCATCCATCAGAACTGTCACCAATTCCAGACAGAGCGGTGGGAGCCAACAAATAGTCTCACTGCCGACCTGGCTATCGACAAGGAAAGCATTTCTTCTTCTTCTTGCTGAGCACATTTTATTTATACTCTCCCTAGAGAGATTCTTACACTTTCATTTTTAATTACTGGTCCCTGAAGAGATGTCTCCACAGAAACACTCACGCCATCAAAAGGGTTGTTTCTAGTCCCAGGCTACCTTTCAGTCTTGTTCTTATTAGACGTTAAAAAAAACAAGTGAAATATGAAGGCCCTTGCCAGAATTCTAAAGCTCTATCAGTACCAAACATGACAGACTCCTTTCCCTCTCCCGTCATTGCCAGTGCTGGAATATAGTTTTGTATCACTAGGCCCCGTCTGCTTTTCACAGACTGCCAAGGATTTAAATAGACGTGCAAGACTAAATACACAGATTTCGGAAAGCTTTTGCTCAACATTTGCAAGCAGTATGCTGCAGCATCAGGACCTGAGCTGTCACCAAAATCTCGTGGGAAAAGAGATGCGCAAAACAACAGGCGTCCGGGATACAGATCTCTGATATGCACGCAAATATTGAGCACACAAACACACAGACACACAACAATAGATCTTAAATATACAAAGCACAGCAGGGACAAACTCACCAGAGACACACAGAGACATACCCACACATCCCACCATGCAGGGAAGGACATGACAAACAGCTCTGGGCCATACAATAAACACAAAGACAGCCGGCACGTAGAAATCTGATAGAGATAATTACATACGCTATGTGCGCTCTCTGGAGCATTGACAGACTGAGCTCATCATTGGGGTATGAGCTACACACATACTTAAACCATTTGCAAAAAGAAATGATATACCAGCAATATATTGCTTCAGCCTGTAATTACACTTTTTAGAGGGTGGTGAATGCCTGCTTATAGTACTTAAATTAAAATCATGGTTGATAGAAGACTCGGAATATTTTTACGCGTTTAATTAGAAAGACAACCAAGTTAGAAAATGCTCTCAACACAAACTAGCATCGCTTAGGCTCGATTCACACCTAGCATAGCGTTTGGGCATGTTTGTACTCCGTGTTTACCGTGCATCCCCATTTATTTCAATGGGATCCTATATGAGCGGCATATGAGGAAAAGTAATGCATGCAGTAAAATATGTGACATGCGTTACCCGTACTCGCATTTGCGGTGCCATTAACTAGTAATGGCAACGCAAGCGTGTTTTGAGTTTGTGCACATTTTTGGAACATGCGTCAAAACGTGCATTTGTTTTCGTGTTTGACGTGTGTTCCCGCAATGCCAAGGTGTGAACCGTGACTTAGGGAAGTGGTGTGCAGAAATCACCCAAAAGTACTTAATCTTTCACATAGCTGCTCAAATATACTGGGCATATGATGAAGAAAATGCATCAGCAGTTTACCATTAATGAAATTTGGAGCTTCATTCCACCAACTCCAGCCTCTGGATTGGTTCTTTAATTTGCCAATAGGAAGGCTTAGGAAGCTGGAGGGGGTGGGGTCAAGCTCAAATTTTACAGGACAGACAACATTTGCATTAAACCATATGCCAAGGGAAATTAAAGATAAATAAAGCATATGCAGTACATCTTCATAATGCATGTACATTCCCCATGTTTTATCTCTTTAAACCCCTTGCATGTATACAAACATACCTGTTGATCTGCCAGAAATGTATTCTGCTCTTAAGTCCTATTGTGAGCTGATAATACACAGCTTCTTTTTGTGGACTCTGCGGTGTCAGCCCTGCCCAGTGTCTTTTGCTAAATCACTCCTAACATAAAAGCTAAACATTCTGTGGTCCAAGATAAAAACTAGAAGGACTCTTTGAGGTAACACAATTGAGCAGAGGACACAGGACAGCTCAGAACTTCTGACAAGGTCAGCGGGGTTTTAAGCACTTATCTAACAAATATAACAAATTATGTAAATGGTATAATAAACAGACCAAAAAGACGGCAAATAAGTTCAGTTATCATTATTATGGTTTGACAAGTGGTTCTCACTGAAGGCATCCTCTGTCTCTGCATTTTCCTTCAAATGCTTGGCTTGAGTTGTCTCGGACAGGTTCAATTCAAGTAGCAAATCAATGTTATGTGAACCAGTTTAAAGAATATTTTCAACCTGGGCTAGAACTATGAAATATCTGATGATCTTGAAAAAAAGAACTATATCCATTAAAAAAGTAAAAATAATAGCTCCACAATACAGCGCCAGCATAACTTCAACACGGCCTTCTAGCTCACATCTCAGTGCTTTCGCATCACGGACCAGTTGGGGCAGCAATATCAGATGACCGACACAAGCCATGCAGGCTGTTTATTCTGGCATGCTGCGGCACAACTCTGAGCAAATATAAAACATGCAGTTAGGTATTCACTGAAATATCATTAACGTACATCATAAGCTAAATTCCCCACCACCATCCCCAAACACACACTGTACACACTATCCTCTGCCGGTAGCCCAAAACTATTTGCACTTACTTGGCTACAGGCTGCTAAAAAACGGGGCATGCACACACCTACTGCTAGATGGTGTAGGGAACAACATTTGCCTGTGACGTGCAAGCTACAGTAGAAACTGCATCTTTCATAAGAACTCAATCAGACTGCAATGACTGTAGTCAGTCACAAAGCCATCGGTGCACAGCTAGGAGTAGCCAGATCCGCAATTACAAGTTGGAGACTGGTCAATCAGTTGTGACAACACCCTTAGCCAAACTGCACATAGGTGACAAATATTGCAGTGTTTTCTATAGTATAGGGATTGCGTTGTCACTCTATCATGAGAATTGCAACAGTTCTGCTGGCAAGATCTGCGGAGACTGTGGTCACTATTGATAAATCTGTATATTGCAATCCCCTCTTCTCCCAAGTAGAAGAAGTTTCATTTCTGTAGTCATTCTTCATTAAGGTTTTAGTTTGTTTCTGTGATTGTTGCTGGCAGTGTTCTTTATTTTTCCAGGCATCTGTGCTGTTGCTGGGCAGTTTTGGGGTAGTCACCAGGCAGAAGAAATAGTTTACGCTTACCTGCTATTGGACAATGGATTTTGGTGGGAGCGATGAGCACCCAATTAATCTTGACAGCTGGCTTTATCTATTTTCTGCTTCAAGCATCTGCATTGTGACCTGAAATAACTGCTACCAGGGAGG
>NW_017307495.1:436716-440156 GCF_000935625.1 Nanorana parkeri | reverse complement strand
AATGTGGGTAGACACTTGTTGAAAATATATGTTACCTCACCGGTTAAAAATGAGCTTGAGTCACATGACTAAACACTCTATATTGGCTAGTACACTTTTTTTTTTTTGTTAATAAAATTAAACTATTTGCTTGGTTAATTTAAAACATTTGTGCTTATTTTACAATGCACATCAGCAAACTGTCACTGCATTCTAAAGACAGCTATTGGTTTAATCAGACTTAGTTTACATTTTTATTTGTTACCATCCTAGGTTTAAAAAGTTAAGTTAGAAAGTGGTGCATTGGGTTTTGGTGGTGTGGGCCATGTGATTCCAAGATCCAGCGATCAAAAGGTATGAGTAACATACAACAATAAACCCTTTTGAAGCCCATGTGTACAAAGCACAAGGGCACTGTGTTCAAAGGGTTTAGGAACAGCAAGAAAATAGCGACTTACACATTGCTTCTAAGTCCCCATATGGCTGACACATGTCAATGCACGGCAAAAAGAATCCCACATTTTGCATGGAGCCATTTACGCCTATGCATTGCACTGCTGTGCAACTTAGAAAAAAAGGTGCAGGTGCTTCTTTTGATGCTTTCATGGGAGTGCATTAAAAACATGTGCGATTTATGCATATTTGCACATAACCAATCTTCTCCTCTTAGCAACATGCTTTCTAGGCAGGCTGTATGGGAAGATGGAGCAAGCAGACCACTATATGGTTGATGTGGAAGAACTAATATGGCTTCTTAGCGCAATGAAATTGCTGTAGAATCCCAGCAACCAAAATTACAAGGATCACCACAAGCGCCTGAGAATCTGGGAAGACACTGTCCGCAAGGTTTACGCTGATTGGGACAATTGCCCAGCCTCATTCTAATGCATAATTATATATTTAAATATTCTTGGTCCCAGTTTTCACACACCTCTTCATTGGCCCTTTTCATTGGTTATGGAACGCACCATCAACCACCATAAAAAGAAGAAGCAGTTCCAGGTTGGAAATGAACAGGGACAGTCAAGATTTGCATCCAACTTTAGCGGCCTTTATTGCTGGATCTACCCATTGTTTTCATTGTTTTTTTTAAATCAATATTTCTTTTAAAAGTAACCCTGCACTAATAACCCATGTAATACATTTCCTATATGAAAACAGGCATATCACTGAAGAGTACAAGCAACAAAGCTGCCTAGAACCAATGCAGGTAGAAATCCACACACACTGACTTATCATTCATTAGGCACTATATTGCCTCTGTGCTTTTGCCAATGCATCTGTATCTATTTACTGTAGCATATGGGGTGCATTTATTATATTACTGCAGGCAGACATTTCTCTACATAAAACTCAAATCTATACTCTAAAACATCTCACCTCACAAATGTATTTATATTGGCAACATTTAGCACACTTTTGATATGTGAGCTCATCTTCAAGATTCATATACATTTAATAAATGGATGTTCATTTAAGCAGGTTTTAAATATATGAGCTATTCTTTTGAAATGTCATTACTATATTTTAGCATTTTATATGTCAGTATAAGCCAAACACAAGTATGCAATTTATTTTTATAGTCTGGTCACCAAATCTTTCTTCCTTCCTGTGCTAGAAAGTAGGATGAGGTGAATGATATAGCTTTTTCAGCAACCAAGCTGCAGCACATGCTTGTTAGAAACTGTTAGTAAAGAGACATTGGACAAACAGGGGTAATATATAAAACAGGTACAAGACAATTAATGTGACACTAAACTCAGGAGTTAAATCTTAGAAATGCATTCAAGTACCTGAACTATTAACAAAACTGTACCTCACCTGTGCATCACTCAGCTGTAGTACCTCAAATCATCTCTGATTGGTGCTCACACTGTCCTTCCTTCTGGAGGGTGACTACTTTTGTTCCCTATGGTCCCTGTGTGTGTTAGAAAGTAGCCACCACTCGAAGCTCACTCCCATGATAGACTACAATCTCATTGTAATAATTTGTATTGAGACTGTAGTCCATCACGGGAGTTGGAGTGGTGACTACTTTACAACATACACAGGGGCCATGGGGAACAAAAGTAACCACCCTCCAGAAGGAAGGACACTGTCAGCCACAATTCAGAGATGATTTAAGGATCTAGAGAGTGATGCACAAACAAGGTACAGTATTGTTAATAGTCAAGGTACTTGAAAGCATTTAAGATGTAACCCCTGAATTTAGTGTCACTTTAAGAAGACAGTACTACTGAATTTCTGTACATTTAGATGGCCCAGGTAAAAGGAAGACTTGGGAGAATACATCCTCTAACTTTAAAAACAAAATCCTGACCCAAACTATACAACCAGTAAAACTAGAACAAGTAGCAGCTGTGCTTTATACATATCCTTTTGGCTGCAGTGACATGGACCTTTTCTATGAATATATACTGGGCAAGATTTGTAGAAAAGCCTTCAAGGCCTTTACACTCAAAAAACAAATTCTACCAGTGCATGATAATTAATGATAACATAGACATGTGAGGTGTAAAATGCTGTGATTTTGAAATACTTACATTTGCAGAGCATTCACTTCCTGCTTTGGAAGGGCAAAATGACTTCAGTTTGCCAACACACTGCACATCAGCAGAGCATTGCTGGGAAATCTCATCTGTAATCTCACAAGATCTCAGAGAAAGGCATTTTCCTCCCCCTAAAATGATGTGCATGGTCACATGTCCTAGTCACGTACCAAAAATCAAGGAATTAAAAGCAGAGCTAGTAATCTGCCCTTAGTAAACATGGCCACTGACAGAAGACTGGGGAAGAAAAGAGAAATAAGGTATGCAAAGTATACAAAGCCGGCAATTATCTAGAAGTATGTGTTTGTAGTTTGTCATTACTAACAATTTCTAAAGGTGTGTTTGTTATGGGTAAAGGTCCACTTTAAATGAATGTTTGGATGTGTGGGCAGGCTCTGACCACAATCAGGCTGAATTGTGCACAGACCTCTTTAGAATGGCCTGGACGTAAAAGTAGGGTTGGATGTGTGGGCAGGTTCTGACCATGAATAGGCAGAATTGTCCACAAAACTCGGTTCGACCAAGGACACAAGTTTAGGTCACCTAAAGAAAGGGCAGGGTTGCTTATCTTGGTGAAAAACAGCAACAGTAACCCATTTGCTAAGCTGTCTAATCAACTATTTCTCCCAAAAGAAGTCTGTACAACCTTTGAGATCCCACTGACATGAGATCATTGGTTGGCCCCTACAGAGCTGATGGCTATCCTCTCAGGTCTTTACCACATCCCAGGGTCCTATGTCAGTTAACCAAAAACGTAAGGTTGCTAACCTTTGTATTTGTTTATAGATTTTAGAAGTATTAGAATACAGTACTGTCCAGGTGGTTCATTAAAACTTTTTAAAATATTGCTTGGCTAAAAAAAAATTTAAAATAAATTTAAAAAAATAAATAAATGTTTTACTGCTGTGTGTC
>NW_017307495.1:413123-436687 GCF_000935625.1 Nanorana parkeri | reverse complement strand
ATCATCGGTTAACATTCTTAAGATATGAACAGCTGTTACAATTTACAAAAGAACTATTCAGGAGAGAAGGTAATTGCACCCAGTTAAACACATTAATTTACTTTAAGGCATATTAGAAAAATGCAGAAATGGGAAATGTGCTGGAATATTAAAAGCTTATGTCTTAGTTTAATTTTCTTACTATAACACGTTCTGCAAGGCTATGCGGAATCCTAGAAAATATAGAAAATACAGCCTTTTTATAGTGTAGATAAAGAAGCTTAGCTGGTCCTCTTTGAGGCATCCTAATGTATCATCCCTCATAATAAATGGTTGTCCTATGGGATTGTGGCAGAAAGATATAGGTCAGCTCTCGTTTTCTGCACAACAGTGCTTCATGGCCGATACGTCTGCAATGACGCACAGCTTTTTCTTACGCCTGATGAACAAGTCACTAACTATGTTGAAGACACTGTAGAAACCATCAAATAGTAGAAATACAGTCACCGTGATCTGGATTTGGCCTGGGAACAAAGCTAGTACTACAGAGAACCTGCTTTTTTTCAGGTATGTGCTTTTTACGACTACAGCAGATAGAAGCTGTTTACAGAGCTTGTATGTGCCTTAAAAGAGTAATAAATGGATATATAATAGGTAAATAACAGCCCTCGAGCTTTCACTTTTGTCAGATGAGGTCAGTGGCAACAGCGTGCACATCACATCAGAATTACATCCATTAAGTCATTTTCTCAAAGAAGGCTTGACCTTCAAAAAAGACTTTTCCATCTGAAAATAATTGTGATTGCCTATATTTACTAAATGCCTATTTTACCTTGCCTATGTGCTGCTTTTGCTAGAAACTGTTGGTGGTAAGTTGCCTTGGCACGTTCTCTTGTTTTGTCTATCTAGTTGCAAGGGGTTGGCATTTCTACAAAAATGCTGCAAGCATGTCCTGCACAAAGGAAACATACATGAGTGTCAATGAGGTAAATCCAAATAGTAATATATACAGCACTTTATTTAATTAAAACTGCCGCAAATCAAGCTAATTTAAAAAATGGTACTACGGTCAAAGCGAAATGAAGCTTCAAAACACAAAATCGTGAACACAGCCTTGTTAAACAGACCAGTCTTGTTTTCCCCACTGGGTATACCTGTAGTGCACCAGTCCTGGAAACCCCTGGGCAGAGTCTTTCACTAAGTGCCTTCTTTCATGACCTCTTTCACTTTGAAGATGAGCCCCAACTACTCAATATCCTACTACTCAGAGCTCCTCAGTAGACAATTATGAAATTCTCACAGGATAGTATAATGCCAGGTAGGGTGCTAAGCTCAAGTACTGGACTTATAACCAATATCACAGAAGACAAACTCTAGCAATAGGGAATGCGCTCCATGGAACACAGATGAGGGTTTTTAGCTTGAGGTACAACTGAAGGCTCATGTATGACAGCTAAACAGTGCAAATCCAGCTACTATGTGATGCTTAACTCCTTCCCTGATTAAGCCAAATTCTCCTTTGTGTCTCACATGTACCCCCTTTCAGACACTGTGGACTACAGTTGGAGGGTGTCAACAACAGAGTTAGTATTGTCAACCCAGAATCCAGTGGGCAGGACTAGGTGTAGCCAGGTGCTGGACAACAAGATACAGGCTTGTGAATCAGCAGTGATAATGCTCATTGCTATACCCCCGGCACTTTATTTCATTATTTCATCCCACTGTAGTGCAAGCAGGCACAGCCTACATGAGAGTGGCCATTCTGTTCTAAATTTAGAATGGGTGCAGCATTGTTCACCAACTTCAAAGCAAGCTGCATTAGGTGGACTCAACGGGTGTTTGCGGGATTTTGCAGGGGACTAAGAAAACTGTACGTGCAGATGCACTGTTAATTAGGTGCTGCAGCACATGTTTACATGGGAGGCCTTACTTTAAATAAAAAAAATAAAAAAAGAAGATTACACATTTGCCTTAATCTATGGCATCTGAAAAGGTGAACTCCACCACAGAAGGAATTATGTGAAATTTTAACAAGATGAACCAGAAAGACTAACTGTACAGGGCAAGAACCGCTAAACAAACTACAATTTTAGCTGCCCCGGAAAAAATGTCTGCACTACTGCATATAAATATGTAGCATTAATGCTTGATCGGTAAACTAGAAATATCATCTAAAATCGCAAAACCATCAGAAAGGCAAGACTGTATGAACATTCCTCTCATGTATTCCCCCTACCCAAAAAACATAATATTCCAAAAAGTATCCAGCTGAAATGGGGAACTTACACTGAGCCATTAAACTGGTATAACTCAAGTAAAATGTATACTAAATAAATAGTGCATAAAACTACTCCTAATCATATGTGGAATAACATGAAAAATTCAAATAAGGGAGATGATTACTGTGAAATAAAATGTGAAAATTAAATGAAATCATGAACAAAAAGTAAAATATGTAAATCATCCTACATGTAGCCTACTGCATAATATGTGCTGAAAGGAATACTATAAATAGTAAAAAAAAGAAATGCAGGGGACTTGGTGGAAACGTCATAACTAGAACAAGGAGTCTCTACGTGCATCGCGATAATCTGCTTCATCCAGTATTTAAGTTTTAGACACATGGCTTATGATATACTAGCCGATTATAGGTAATAATTTCCCATTCCAATGTCATTTATTAGATTCCCTACTTGAGCACATAAAAAATATTTTTCACTATGCCTTTCTTGTAGAATATGTTTACTGCACAGTGTTTATGCATGTGTTAAGAATTCTGAGACACATTTATACATGCTTTTGCAAACTGTAACAACTGGTATGTCAGATTATCTGGAAATATTCCTTATCTGAATACTGAATGACTAAGATAGGTGTGCATTTACAGAACATTGCACACATCCAAAGCTCTAAGAGGCCAGGGCCTATGGCAAATCACAGTCGCTTGTTTCTCCTGTTAAAAACATCCCAGACATGATCAGCCGTGAGTATCTGTTAGGTAAATGATGGACTGGCCTATCTTGAAGTTGTTCGTCTGTCAAGAAAATGACATTTATGGTCCATTATTTCAGGGATATGGTACAATAACAGCTCCAGTTGACATCATTTGGTTTAAAAAGTCAGGTGTGATTGACAACCTTATTTATCATCTAATATACTGCAAGGATAAAGGCATACTTAAGCCAGAGTGAGGGAACCTGAAGAAGCATGGTCTTCTAAAACCACAATTCCCAGTAACCTGTCCCAGCCACTACTTTTCATTCCAGAAGAAGGAGAAATAGAAAGTTGTGAAGTATGAGTAGAAAGACAGTCTAAGGATTTTACAGTTGCCAAAAATAATTTTAAACGTGTCAATGAGTAGTATGAGAGTCAAACAAGATCCAGACCCTTGACTAATGCCTACGATTTATGTCACAAATATACCGCATTAGTCCCTGTTTTGCTTAAAGGAGAACTATGAGGTGAGTGCTTTTCACTCACCTCATAGTTCTAGACGACCTGTGACAATGAAACTGTCACAGGTCGGCTCAGTAGATCGGGAAGTGAGCGAACACATACTGGCGTTCGCTCACTTCTCGATCCTTTCACGGCTCTCTGCCGTGACAGGGGAGGGACTGGATTCAGCGCTGACTGGCGGAACGGTTGGGGGAGGGGGCAGGTATAGCTGGCTCTGCCTCTAGATAGGCAGAGCCAGCTGTCACTCACGCAGCTGGGCCGATCCAGACATAATTGTTGGGATCCGTTTCAGCTGCGGTGTCTCAGTATACCGCGGGCTGTAGCTAGCGGGATAATGTGGCATCTCAGTATACCGTGAGCTGTAGCTCGCGATATACTGAGCTTAGGGTGACGGGAGGACGCTAGTTTGTGTCCTCCCGTTACCCTTAGGGGAACTATGGGGAAAAGACCTAACCCCATAGGTATCCTTTAATAAGATTGAGTCCATCGTGACAATTCAGAGATGACTTAATTACTCTGTGCTATCACATAGGAAGCAACTGATATTTATATGATGCCTTCTGAATTGCTGATTTTTCTATTGGTCATTCTCTTCTTCCGAATATTGGTATAGGAGAAATGTTCACCCCTGGTTGTTATTTTAATTACTACCTCCCTTATTGTTTGCAATTACTAAGCAATCTTAAAGCGTGAATTACAAAAAGCATTTGGTTGTTTGAGCATACACTTCTTTACATCCCCCCCTCATAGTGGGCTATCTGCAAAGTGTTCCATAGTCCAACCTACACAGTGAATCGAGAAGGGAGGGGTTTTGGAGCCATAACCAGATGCCAGCTTATCATAACATCAGCAACTGGAACAGATTTTCTAACTCATACAATTAGCTATTGCCTAAACAGCAGTTGGTCTCAGAGTTCCCAATGATTTGCACGCAAAATTACTTCAGAACTGACAGAACACACGTGTGAAAGGGACCAAAAAGGTATTTTTGACAATTTGTCCAAGTCAGGTAGTCCCATTACTGCTCTGCACATGCACGCACACACAAACATTTATATTGAGTTTTCATACATCAGCTTAAAGACTAAATATGGTACTGATCCTGCAGTGGGGGTCTCTGCTCTGTAAGCAGATCAGTGGGAGGGGAGATACTCAGCTTCTAGGAGGGAGAAAGCTCAGGGTGGACAACACCAGTGCAAAGATGTTCATAGTTTAAAAAGAGAGCAGGGCAGTGTCATGAAATCTCCCAAAGTCAAATAGCACAATAGGAAAAGGTGGATCACAAGACCATATATGCATTGCTTTACTAGGCTTTGGTAAGGCAGGTAAAACAGTTCTCAGTTACATGTTCCAACAAGAATTAAGATATTTGTCTGGAGGGGCCTGGTAAAATTTAAATGAAAACACCCCACTGGACCAGTTAGGTTAGCATTTTACCTTTGTTAAGGATCTTTGATGGTTACAGGATGGGCTTCTTCTTTTGAATCTTCAAACTGGATAGAAATCTTGTAAACAGCAATTGACTGGTTTGGGAAAAAGCTGCCAGATGACAGATACTATATTTGAGAACAACGTCATATTTTTAAGTTTCTCTGGGATACTTGAGCCTAAATGGCATTGAGGTTTGTGAGGCACAACATTGGTTTTGGGGCTCTGGTACAAATTGCTAAATGTAAAATGCAGTCAACCATGGTGCAATACAGTTTTAGGCCTTCAAACTTGAGGTTACAAAGCAATAGCTAACACCTAACTGGTTGTTATGGCCAAACAAATTACTTGTCTATCCTCCAGGCTTTTTAATTCAGCCCCACTATTGCAGGTCTGACTTATATCAGGAACAACCCGTTGATATTACACTGTCACTATGAAAAATTGCATTTTATAGAAAAGACAAATTATCCTTATGAACAGAACTGAAATGATGTTAGATATAACGTTGCCTACAGAAATTCAGAAAGTAGCTTCCAAATAACATCTTAAAAGTTATGAAAACTGCAAAATAGTTAGTTTGATATAAGTCTCCTCTGAGGAACACATCATCTTCTCCCACATGTTACTCTGGGCAGGAAATAAGTATTGTGTAATATGTACTGTTTACTACACACACATATACAAGAACTTCTGTTGTACAGATCAGAGGGATACAATGTAAGACATCCACAACTGCACCACAATTTTTTTTAACCTTCCATATGTGCTGCATACAACAGCTTTCTCTGTAATTGAAAGCATATGTTTAAAATCCTAGCAAGGATTCAACATCATTTTATTGAAGAGGCTCCGTGGCACAAAGTTCTATCAAAGTCAAAGTTACTCACTGCTTAACAAAATAAAAATTTATTCGAACCACATATTTAAATCACTCACAACCCCACTCTCATCATCACCCATTCTTCCTTTTATGCATTAACAGCTCATAAATGTTGCCTATATAGAGAGCCATTTAAAGTTTGAGAACGTATCCCATCTCTACTTATCAGCTATCTACAACGGTGATCGAACAGACAGCTGTGCTCCCGCTTCCACAAGTGAGGTTATTTAATCAGACACATGGACAGTCTTCAAACTCTTCCTAGCCAAGAATGTGTAACTAATGAACTGGCAGAAGAAATTATGCATCTATGAATTCTCTCTAAAGACAATACCTTCCACTCTAATAGGAAAAGCTCCACACCAGCTTATAAAACTTTAAGCAGAAGTCAGTGCTTTAAACTACATGGTTATGGCCGGAGACAATGATTTAAACTGTTTTGAAAATGTGTGTTAAGGCGAACCTGTCTCAGGAAAAAAACGTGAGCAACTAACACATTCTCCTGTGCGTTCTTTTGCATAAAGGAACAAAAAAAAAATGGGGAGGGTTATATTAAAGCAGGTTACAAGTTTTTAAGTCTGTTTTCACTTCTGCAGCCAAATTGACATAACACCTATGTTATATTTGTTACATGATCTCCTGCACATAGCATAACTATTTAAAAATGGTTAAACTTGAAGAAAAAAAGCTGCACACCGTAGTGCACTGACCGCAAACTTCATTCAGTAACGTTTTTATCTAAACTGAATTTTACTCTGGAATTCAAGGGGGGTGGAAAGTTCATGTTTAGAATATTGGACCCTATGTGTATTGTGCTGGCAGATCCCCTGATCATTTTGTAAACTAAATTTGACTACAGTCTGTTCTAAAAAAGGGTCAAAGAACTAGAAGCATTGTATGGTAATAGGAGGAAGCTCAGTGTGTACCTAGCCTTTCTATGGGGACAGTCTGGGTTTTTCTGTCACTTTGAAATTGAGTAGAGAAGCTCCAAAGGCCAGATACACAGAGACATCTAAAATGTGATAAATATTATTTGTACCTATGGTGTGTGAAATGTAACACAAAATAAACATACAGACAAGTTTTCTCAAATTGGTCTGCAAAAGTGGAAATACACCCCACCCCTTTCTTGCAGCCCCCCTTACACTTCTTGTAAACAAAAATAACCCACACTTTTTTTTTTACCTATGTCCTGTGACACCACCAGTCCTCCTCCTCCTCTGGCAATAGAGACAAGTAGTCATGAATGGCACTTAATTAATGGTACACAAGCCATCAGAGCCATAGTATTATCAGTCCAAACCAGTGTAAGGAATCATGGCCACGACAGCCCGGGCTCACAGAAAGTGGGTTAAATGATGCTGACCATGATTCACCCTAGAAGATGAACACCATCTTCTGGAGGTACTGACCTTACTGCAGGTGACAACACCAAACTGATGGCAAGTACTGTGCTGCAAGTTGTGGGTAAGTTCTAATGTAAAGCTCCCATGGGGGAGAATGTTTCTAGAACACGGGGTGCCAGATTCTGAGGGATACCCATACAATGACGATAGATCACTCCATTGATGAAGATACTGACCCTTATGCCTGATGTGTTAGGCTTGTAGTTGCTTTAAGGAATTTAGTTTTTAAAGGTTAATTCAAAAATATAAAAATGTTTAATGTAGTGTATTATAAAGAAAAGAAAAGTGAGAGGAAAAAAAGAAATCAGTGCATCCAAGCCTGGTAAAATAGAAGGCAGGGACAGACTGGATGAGCTGCCTGCAGAGCCAATTTTGGGTCATTAGCTCGTCTCTAATTGTACATCACAGGACAAGGAGGCTAGACTCTAAAACAATGAACACTATTTATCAATGCGCTATAAGTTCATAAACCTTGCTTCTCTGTCCAATGTGTAGTATACAATGTGATTATGTTCATGTACAGGGACAACCAATTTAGCTAATTACGTGCACATGATGTGCTCCCTGCTTAGTAGTGCAGCAAAGTGGCTGCCCTTTACTGCTTTTCTTTTATCAGTGCAAGTCTATGGATTAGCTCAGACATGTTCTGTACTGATCCACTGAACATAATATAACCTCCATATCTCTTGTGCATATCACAGCAAATGTTCAGCAAGGATGCTGGCTGCAAACCTATGTAGACAGCCACTAGATAGCAAATCCTCAAAACCTCATTTTACATTGGTTAAAATTACACAGATTTAAACGAACAGTATCCCAGGCCATTTTGTTTAAATTGCACCACAGATTGGAAACAAATCAAGAAGTCAAACTGGAGATGCTAGAACATGGGCAAGAGTGGTGACCCTCGAGGAATGAATGTGCCATCTCCCATTCACATACAGTGTTAGACACTAATTACAGAGAATCACTGAGATTTGACCTCCATTATAGGTGCCTCGCTTCAATTTGACCTGTGGTGGCAAACATAGATTAGGTGGTGTATAGCAGATTACATCATTCACTTCTACAGGTTACAGGCAGGGTCAAAACTCTGCACATAAAACAATTATAGCAGTTCTAATTATTTAAATGGGGGAAAACAATATTATGCAAAACTTAAAATACAAGCAAGTCTCTGGAATGGAATCCCGCATAAACTCTGGTACATAAAAATATGGCAGTAACAAAAACATAAATATATACGAATACAACTATGATTTCATTTAAATGTTACAAAGAAATTGTTTTTCTTTTGACAATAACAGCCAGATGTTAACAGCTTATATCAGAACAACTTCAGATTTTCCGATTTAATTGTGTCACTGACCCAGAAGATGACAAAGTTACTTTAAAGTGTATGTAAACCCCAACAATGAGCTTGTCTTATTTGCTCCCTTTTGGTCAGCCAACCATACAGTTATAAGTGTTTTGTTACATCTCTTCAAAAATACCATTTGATTGTGCCAGAAATCTTGTGAGTTCATAACTTCATGTGCACAACAAGGGAACAATGTGATGGGCGGGGGGGAGAGAAGCCTGTGTCATTTTTAACACATCACAAATTAAACTATAACGCTGCACATACACCTTACAACCATTGCACGACTTTCGTTGTGCGATGGTTGTTAGGCGATTAATATTTTGTACGATCTGCCCATCTTGGACAGGCAGATCGTACTTGCGATCATCTCAAGCCCTCCCCGCTGAAGAAAGGGCTTGCCAAAGATTGCAATGCTGAGGGGGCCCGTGTGGCTTTCGTCTTACGATCGCGCTACCAACCAGCCGAAAATCGTATGATTTCCGGCGGGTTTTCTAGCGCGCTCGTAAGACGAAAGTCGTACAGTAAATGCAGTCGCACGCTGCCCATACACCTGCCGATTACCGGATCACCCGCGATTATCGCCGATAATCGTCAGTTGTTTGGACACCTTAAAGCTGGCCATACACCTTACAACTATTGCACGACTTTCGTTGTGCGATGGTTGTAAGGTCATTAATATTTTGTATGACCTGCCCATCTTGGACAGGCAGATTGTACTTGCAATCATCACAAGCCTTCCCCGCTGAGGGGAGGGCTTGCCGATGATTGCAATGCTGAGCGGGTAGTGTGCGCTTGTGCACACCGGACCTTGCGGCTTTCGTCTTTCGAACACGCTACCAACCCGCTAAAAAACGTACGATTTTCGGCGGGATTTCCACCCCGAAAATCATGTGACCGCACAGTAGATGCGGTCAAACGCTGTCCATACACCTCCTGATTATCTACCATCGCAGGATCACCCGCGATTATCATGCGATAATCGGCAGGTGTATGGGCACCTTAAGACAAGCTTCCAACAAGAAGCATCATATTCTTCAAGCCTAACCACAGGAAAACTAATGCAGCCTCCATATTTACAAGTGGTAAGCTGCAATATATTCATTTTCGCTCTTGGGTTTAGATACACTTGTAAGGCCTTCAATATTTGCCTTATTGATGGACCCATCTCATCATTAAAACTGCTCATAAACACCTTTATCTTATCACATTGTTTTCAGTCATATGACCGCTGATCCCTTACATGTTCTTGTTCAGGCAGCGAGCAGGCTGTAATGATGCCACCCTGCCACCTCTGCTGCAGACGTTGTTAGCAATATCTCCTAGCCAACAACATCTGTGTAATGGAGTATGTGGCAACAAGAGATTACATCACTACTGAGCTAACTAGAGAAACACAAATGCTATGGACCAATCCAACAGTGGGTCCGCAGCGTTGGCCAAAGACAGAAAGTAATGACCAAAGAGGAGGACTGGCAGGATCAAAAGGTAGAAAAGTGGGGGGGGGGAAATGTGCATTGATTATTTTTTTGCATTTGAGTCTGCAAAGCACTGCAACCGAGATTAGTAGATCACAGGTAAAAAGCTCTGACTCATGCAGAATTTTCGTCCCAGCCCCTTTCCATACCGAGGTATGGATTTTCAGCTAAGTGACAGGAGGAAGTATGAATGGGCTACAATAAACAAATAACTATCTGCGCCAATAATTAGTGAAAGCTTCAAAGCACTAAGATTACACCAACAGAGGAGTAAAAAAATAAAATAAGAATGAATAAGCTAGAAGTGCAGTGACATCACCACATGTGTACTCCATAGAGAACTACAAGATCTGTGAATGGGTGATGCAGTTATGCGAGCAGAGCCACACACAGTCGCGGCAAATTTTATTTTCCACATGAGCCTGCAGAGAGAAGATCCTCAAAATTCAGTTATAGGATGTTACCATGTTTCATGTTTTCCCCCCGAATATGGGTGCAACATGAAACATAGTCCAAGCAAACTTAACCTTTAACCCTTTTGCTGCCAAGGTGTTTTTGCACACATGATATAATCCACATTGTATTGTATAGACTTGCAGTGTGTTTGATGACGTAGAACATTAACATTAGAACATGCAGAAGTGTGCATGTATTGCAGAGATGTACTAAATATGCTTTTTTATTATTATTATTATATTTTGAACAATGTACTTAAATGTCACTTCTGAACTATAATATGTCTGTTATACACAAAAAAAAAGCACACAGTCTCCACAAGAGAGCACAGAGTATAATAAGCTCAAAGGGCAATTGTTTATCGTTCTGTAGAGAATATAGTGGTTATGAATTGTGTATGAATCAGTCCCCATGTCCTCCTACTTCTGAAAGCGTCAAGGGGTATGCAATCACTGCAAAGGGTAATCTTCTATGGAGTGAAAAGCTGAGTTTATATCACAGCACATAAAAAGCCAGTAAAAAGAGTTATTGACTGAGCCCCCCTCCCCCAACATGATACAGAACCCCAAAGATTCCAGACATGCCTGATCCACATCATTGTTCTCCAAATACCACTGATTTATAATGTATGGGTGAACTTTAATCTGCTGGCCAGACTGCCCTTTATGATAAGGATACAATGAGTTTCTAAAGTGTTAGCCACTGTCACCGAGTTACAAAAAATGTCACATCAACAAACATATTTATTTCCTAAACTGAGGACACCAGGGATCAAGGCTTAAAAAGGAATTATCCACCAGCCGCCTCCTTGCCAGCCAGAGAGATCTGTTTGTGCCGAGAGCATCAGTCACAGATAAAGCAGAGGCACTGAATGATAAGATCATAAAACGGAGATTAGCTTTGAAACCATGTATCTCACATATAACTACCTTTTTGGAATCAACAGTAGGTAATGGGGCAAGGAGACAGAACATGGAAAGCCAGGTGAAAGACTAGAAAGCAAAAATGAAGACTGGAAAAAGGGACAAATAAGGACAAAGGATTGGTCAACAAAACACAAAACTGGGCTTTTTTTATGGGCTCTATATGTTACTACAACAAAAATCTCCAATTGCAATAAATACTGGTCGATAATGGGCTTAAACTGGTATTTTGTTTACTGATGGGGTGCAGCCCAATTCCTAAGGCCTCACAGAGATGGGTGGCAAGTGTATGGCTGATCTCCATTTTTACCACCCCAAACTGCCCACCTAAAAGCTAAAATAGTGGCGACTCAGCCTTGTATGCATGCAACACAAAGCATTGCGGCAAATTTTAAACAGCATGTTAACAGTATATAATAAATCCCCACACCCTCTACTAAATATGATGGTCTTATAAAAAGACTACCTGTCAAAACATGGACATATGATGAACAAAAGCATATGCAGAGGCTATCTTCTGAGGCAACCACACGTCAAAGCGATCAGCAGAACCAGAGATCTAGACAGCTGACTTTATACTCAAATCCTAATTTTTTTCTAGAAGGCAGACTTGGCCATGGTGCCTCTCACCTCATGAGTCTTTGTATCAGAGGCACCACAATGATGCTGGCCTTGTTTCCAATAGGGAAGGCTCAGGAAGCTAAATCGAGGGAATTCTAAACTCGACTTTTATGGGAAATATGTACGCAACATTAGCTACCTATATCTCTGGAAATACGTCTGTGAAGGTCATGGTATATCAGTAAAAAATACGTCAAGGCAACTGGACTTGCTGTATTTTTCTTGAGAAAAATACAGCAAGTCCAGTTGCCTTGACTTATTTTTTTACTCTGGAAATGCATGTTCTTTTTTTTTTTGTTTGGTTTTCTCTAAAGCTAACCTCTGCTTATGCATTTTTGCACAGTTTGAATTGCCTGAGTTTGTGACTGGTTTACTTTAATGTCTCAGCGGCAGTCACCATCTACAGAAATCTGTAAACCCTGTAAAACTGATTTTATTTCTTCAATTTATTTCCTATTCATCTCAACTTGTGTGTGTTCAAATTATTTTGTTTAATCTTTTGCTTCTATCCCTAACAGAGAAACAAGCTGTCTAGACCAGTAATATATCTATGATTACACATAATTCTTGCTTGTCACTGCCACTGGTTACAAGGTTCCAGCAGGAAAGGTACAAGAAAAATGTTTGATACAAGAAAAAAAATTTTTACAATCTTTAAATAGCTGCCAAACTAATTGTTGGCTTCAAATACATTTGTCAATTGAGTATTTTGTGATTTACACTTTTCAATGTTTTCTTTCTTTTTTTTTTTATATGTGGTTGAACTGACAATTAAAAGGTACCCAAGGGAAAGAATAGATTGTAAAGGTTACCAAGAGAAGCTTCAGCAACTTCCACATGACTCCCTGGAGTAGTTTCAATCTCATCTTCACATATAAAATATAAGAATAATTAAGGAAGGTCACTAGTATGGCTAGAGGAAGTGAAATGTGGTTGGCAGGCATTAAAGAAGCATAAATACAGACAATAATGATACAAAGTCATTAAATGAATGTGATAATATCTGTATCTATGTATCAATGTATTGACATTAACAGGGATAATTCCTCATGGATCAGTTTTAATACTCAAACCGACATGTTGTCATCAGGTCAAAGCCTCATTGTGGACTGAGCACTTAGAATGTCCAAACTTGCTGTTTAACTCTTTTTATACCTGAGTTTTTCAAGCTTTAGAGTGTGTTCACACCTATTCCTCATAACGAATAACATGCATGGCCGAAACCAATAATTCTAAATGGTGTGCATTCAGAGCTGTCTGATGCATTGGCATGCATTGTGGAAAGAATGCATAATATATATATATTAATAATACTGATACAGCGCATTTGGGCGAATCGAACAAATGTTCCGATACTTGCCAACGATGCCGGAACTTCCAGTCAGAGCAAGATGTCCCTCTGACTGGCGGTGCCTGCCAATCAGGAAGTCAGGCTATAGCAATAAGTGAAACCGGCTTCCTAGCCAATCAGGAAGCCGGACGGCACGTCATTACCCGGCTTCCTGATTGGCTAAGGAAGCCATCTTCATTTATTGCTAGGCAGCCTGGCTTCCTGACCAATCAGGATGTCGGGCGGCACGTCATGACCCACCTCCCGGCTTCCTGATGGTCAGGAAGCCAGGCTGCCTCGCATCGTGAAACCGGCTTCCTAACCAACCAGGAAGCCAGGTCATGACAAACAGCCTGGCTTCCTGATTGGTCAGGAATCCAGGATGCCTTGCAGTGTCGCAAGGGAGAGGAAGCCAATGTTTTTTTTTTCAATAGAACACCGCCCTCCTGATAATCAAGGCCCACAGATGTCAATATCGGTATTCGGTGTCAGCTAGTCTCGTAAAAAAAATATCGGTACTCTTACTTGATACAGAAAAAACGGAATTGGTGCATTCCTAATATATATATATATAAACAGTGAAGGAGAAGTAGCAGACTAATAAGGTCATCTCTATGTTAGTCTGCTCTCTCCTCATACGGTATTAGCATTGTAATTGACGGGCTCCTTAAGGTGCACCTCCCTCTCCCAGTCTGAGTTCTGATGCACAGGGAATTAATTGCAAGAAGGCTGATTCCACATCAAGTTCTTACCCTAGTCACTTTTAAAAGCACAATATATATTTTTTAATGAACCAGTATTAACTGGCTAGTTTTTCTTTTTTTTTTTACTGACTGGAGTTCAGCTTAAATTTTGGCTAAGCAACGCTCCAAGCTTGTTATCACGGGCCAGCTTTTCATATTCACTGTTGACTGGCAGAATGGGATCAGGACCTCAGCTGCTCTGACACTGGGTTGTACACAGATGTGAGGAACATACAAAGTACCAGGAAGCGATCTGCCTCTCTGAATACCGCGCTAATTAGCAGAATTAATCTTTACGCTTCTCATCACTTGCCGTTGTGTTTTAATTAGTAGCTTCCTTCTCCAACAGAACATGTGCGCATGCCTATGTATAAATATATATGTATTCATATTGCCTTATTTTTCTAAGTCTTATGTTTATGCTTTTTGAATATATTTTAATGACAGCAAATGAAAGACGCGGTATCTTATAACGTCAACTCTGACTCTAGCTCCTGGCACAGTGACAAGAAGAACTAGTTCAGCATGCGGCACTGTGCGCTCTAATGTTACATTTCAGTGTAGCTCACCTCATCCTACTTCAAAGAGCTTTAAATGCAAAAGTCCTCTACCATGCTTCTGTCATGAAAACATTTCTTAAGTCACCGTTTATCATTAGGGCCTTTAGACAAGGTTAATAAAGGCTTTGTTGCTTTAATGTCTCGCCCACTTTAATTTACAAAATGCCATGTGCTATGACCAAAGAAAGGGCAGTTTACAAACACCATATACTCACCGCTGGGACTCTCAGGTAATTGTGCAGCTCATTAAAAAAAAAAAAATTATTAATTAACCGTGTCAAAGTTGTCCTTTGATGTCCATTTTATTTTCTTTCCCCTTTTTGAAAAGCAATTTGATTTGAGGCTGACCTACAGAGCACAGTTTGTTCATGGCTCTAAAACCGTAAGCATGAAGAATATCTGAATTATGCAGGATTGTGTTATGTGAATATCGCTGTATACAATTAAAGAAGGGGGTCCATTTTATGAAACCTTCTCTACTGAATTTCCCATTAACAAAATTACCAGGCAGACATCAACTCTTCCCAATACTTAGAGCCGGCGTGTGACAGCTGCAGTGTCACGCCTCGGCTCTAAAGATTGAGAACTGAGCGATCATGAACTGTTGGGTCTCTCAGCTCATGGTCTTCTGTTGGTCACCGCTCCCCACAGTGATTCCTCCCCTCCCCTCTCTGCTCCTCCAGCACTCGTTGGAGGGGCAGACAGGGAAGGGGGAGGGCACAGCTGGCTCTATAGAGGAAGAGCCAGCTGTCAATCAGGCAGCGGGTAGATTCTCGCAATATTGATATTTCCTGGCTGCATCGTGGCTCTGCGCTGTCTAGCAGTAGCCCGCAAGATACTGACTTTGGGTCACAGGAGGACATTAATAAACATATTAATAAATGTCCTCCTGTGACCCAAAAGAGAACTAAAGCCAAAAAAAGGTTTGGCTTTAGTTCTCTTTTAAACAAAACGTGTGCCTATAAAATGAGGGGGCTGCCACTGATGACTTCCCCTGATGAAAATGTTTATTGCCTATATTGTATTGTAACTCTCAAGGTTGTTACAGCTTAAAGGAGAACTTTGGGATCAGGGCTTTTCCCCATAGTTCTCCTAAGGGTAACGGGAGGACACAAACTAGCCTCCCGTTACCCAAAGCTCAGTATACCGCAAGCTGTATACTGAGACGCCGCAGCCGTAACGGATCCCGACATTATGGTCGAGATCCACCCAGCTGCGTGATTGACATCTGGCTCTGCCTATCTAGAGGCAGATCCAGCTGTATCCGCCCCCTCCCCGTCCGTTCCGCCAGTCAGCGATGGAGGATCGGAGAGGGGAGGGGGGGAAATCCCTGCAGGGAGCTGTGAGTGACAGTCACGGCTCTCTGCAGGGATAGATCGAGAAGTGAGCGAGCAACGGTATGTGTTCGCTCACTTCCCAATCTATTGAGCCGACCTGTGACAGTTTCATTGTCACAGGTCGGCTAGAACTATGAGGCTGAGTGATTTTCACTCGCCTCATAGTTATCCTTTAAACAAGAACTCTAACTTGAGACAAAGAAACTACAGCTAATATTAAACTTACGTTCGTCCTTAAGGGGGGTACTCCGGTTTCACAGGCTTTTTAATGCTGCTTTTAGTTTATTTTTGAGGATGCGGAGGGTCTGCTTTAAAGTATATTTGCACTTTTGCAGTCAAATTTGAGGAAAGTCCACTATATGTTTTGTTACCTGTTCCCATTCACATAACAACAAAAACATTTTGAAAATATAATTCTTACCTTTTAGATATTTCTTTGGAGAAGGCCTTTGTGCCGATTCCAGGCTACTCTGAGCAGTGTGAAGTGAAACCAGATGGTCAGACTGGGCTTCCACTCATTAACATACAATGCTTCTAAGACTTGAACCCCTTGTTAGTACAGACAGTTTTCAAATCTAGTTCATAACTGATAATGAGATCTGCCAGCACAGTACAGACAGGGGTAATTAGAGAAAACTTAACTTCCCATAGACTTCACCTTAACATTATATAGGGGAGGAGCTAGGTAAATTATTTTAAGCAAAAAAAATACACTTTTTTAATTTTATTTTAAGCTATGCAATGTGGATGGAATCGGGTAACAAATATAAAGTGTTATCCCAATTCGACTGCAAAAGTGGAAATAAACTTTAAGGCAACACTGCAATAACCAGGCGAACATTATGTAATTAAAAAATCACTAAACTTTCCATTTATGTGATTTTTAAAGCTTTGAGAATACCACTAACAATGAACTCACAAAATTGTGCAGCCGGCTAATGGAACTTTTTTTTTGTTTTCCTTTAACTATGTTAGCCCTTGGAGAACACATCAGCTAATGCTAAGAGACTCATTTAAAATGAAGAGTTTATATAACAATCCACTTTCTGTTATACTTCGTAGGTTTAGGCACACTACGGCCCAATGAAAATACACAAATAAAATACAGAGGGGAACCAATGCTTTTTAAATGGACCCCTTGGTGTTTTCACAAATTCTTAAATGGAACCATTACTGAATTGACTGGCGGTTGAAATAATATATCTTTACTAAACTTCAAACCTCTCTAAATAGCAAAACTGTGGCTAAGAGTTGAAAAAACAGCTGTTTCATTGTTGCATAAAGATTTAATTGTGTGAATTTTACAGATTACACACTTACCCAATAGTAGACGAGGCTTATTCTAACCATTTTCACAGCAACAGTTCAAGCAACATTTCAGGGGTGATCCAACCCACACTTGTCTCTACCGTCCCTCATGGTACACTGCGGACACTGGTTCTCCGATAACTGTACATATAAATACTCAAGGCGGGACCCTGAGACTACCAGGGATACCAGAATAGTGCACAGGATTTCTTTTTTTCTTGTCAGCACCCATTGCTGACAAGCAATTAAAGACCAACTCTGGGTTGCTTTTAAATGTACCGATGCAGTGGGGTCCCCTCTGGACTCCCTGGGTTAAATGCTTATTTGGCTAAGGGGGAAAGGAGTAAGTACAAATTATTACCTTATTCTTCCCATCTGCAGGCTTCCTTCGCATCATGCAACCTATGCCCCGAAGCAGCTTTACTTTGCCAGCCCGTCACAGCTATCTGATGCCAAAATGTATAATGCAGGACCAGTAGTCCTGGGAGGATAGCGAGGGGCCACCCACAATCTGCAGCGTCAGACAGCAGAGGAGAGCGAGGAATTAGTGAGTTCTGATTTAAGATTACATTATAGATGCTTTTAATATTGACATTCAGATTGATCTGATCACTCTCCAGTACATATTTCTGTTATTTCTTCATCTAAGAAATCGGAAAAAAGCCACTCATTCAGCATTTATACGAAGGAAGGGGAAAACAGCACAAAAAGCCAACTAATTGTGCGGCAGTGTAAGGAACATGCTTTGCAGGGTCACCCTCAGGTGGGCTGTTTGGGTTATCAGGTGGACTTATATAGAAATCACAGGGCCCCATACAAGATTTTGCGTGGCTACAGTGCCATTCACTTCAATGGACCGCCACGTCCCCTCCTGCCCCACAACATAGTGATCCGGCTGCAATGTGATGCAGGAACGCACTGTGCCTGGTGTGAACGAGGCCCGAGTGCTGCAGAACTTCAGCAGAGAAGAATCAGGTTTGTTATGTTTTACCAGACAGGGCTGTGCTGTGTGCCAGAGCTGTGTAAATCTCCAAATTAGATGGGCATGAACACAAATCTTTTGACATCTAAAACAGGTCTCAAATATGTATCCAATCTGTGCGTTTAGCGGTTATTGGTTATCCTGGAGTTCAGCTTTAATTGTAGAGTTTAAAGATGGAGGATGTAAACCTGGTAGTGAGACCATGTGGTTCTAAATGGAAACATCTGCAAGAATAGGTCCTTTCATACATTTGGACTTTTTTAAGGCCGCTATGACATACGTACAAAAAGGTGGAATCTAGTTGATAAGTTTTGGCAAATGTTTTTTGGGGAGATAGTCCGGGGGTGATCTCCTGCCCTGCACACCAATAATACCCCTAGGTAGGGTTGCACAGATACCAAGTACAGTACTCGGTACAAGTACGAGTACATGTACCGATACTTTTGAGCTCCAAGACTAGACTAGAGAAAAATTCAAAAATTAGGAGGAAGCTGTCATTTGTAAGGAGCACACGGAGCTCCTGGGATTTGTACATCTCTGTTTTAATGTACAATATTGTTTTTATAAATATAAATAAAGGGATGCACAGATACCAGTTTTGTGAGTACTAGTACTGGTACTTGCCGAGTACTCACAAGTACAAGTACTGATACATTTTTGTTTATTGTCATGTGACAGTTTTTCTAAATCAATACAGACTAATGATTTCAGGACAGTGGTGAAGCGCCAGAGCCAGGTCCCAGCTGCAACCGCTGCAACCCTGGTAGTTCTCATGAAAATGCCAAGTATCTGCACTGGTACTCGAAAAGTATCTGTGCATCCCTACCCTTAGGTTTATTATTTATTTTATTTATTGCTGCAGCTTCTTTACAGACCTTGCATAGAAATCAATGGAGGACAGCAAGCCTTGGTAACCAATCAAGGATCATTTTTTCATTCATTCATTCACTCTACAGAACCGCTCTTTCTGCTGGGTTAAAGCCCCTTATGATCTCCTTTTAGAAAAATAAAATGGATATGCCGCAGCTTGGAACCAGGCTTGTTTTCTAAAACATAATGCAAGTAAGCCTAATGAAATCATCGGTAAAACTGCATACAGGTTGTAAATGTTCCTGCTTTTCTACAGGGATTTAAATTTCTTGCTGTATAGATTATGGTGATGACAAAATGCTTGTCACAATACAGAAAACAGATTATATTACTGGGCTCAGCTAAAACCGCCATGCCACGGTTAGCTCAGCCTGTGCAGTCATACACTCATCTGCTGTCTGAGCAAAGTCTAATAATGATAGAGGAAAATACTCCATTACATTTGTTTAATCTATATGCAAAATATATCCTCTTCGTCTTATATCCTATATACATTCTTTACATAATACCATCAGCCAAAATACCTTAAGATGCAGACACACATATAAACATAGTATTGCAATTTTATTATGAATCAGGAGACCTTTCGGGTTAATATTTTTTTTTTTAAAGCAGGACGCAAATTATAGCATGCAATCCATAGCAATCAATTAGATATAGTTCTTAATTCACATTTACAAAAGCTTGAAGCTGATTGGTTGGAGTGTTCAGTGATATTTTTCTAGTAGATTTACACATAGGCTCAGGATGCTTTTGGAAGCTGAATACTCTATGAAAGCTAAAAGCAAGGAGAGCAGGAGCAAGACAACTGCAGCACATGGTACATTGGTTCAAGTCAAGTTAATAAACTGACCCCCTTACATGTCCTAGCCCACACTTAAAACATATTCCTTAAAGCTGACTTTACACATACGTGTTGCATTTTAACATTCCTGTAATGTAGGTACCGCCATGTGGTTTGCTGCAGTGTCATTAACGCAGAATGGTACCCCACTGTACTATATCAACATACCAAAGTACCTGCATTGCAGCGTACACCAAAGCATGGTAACACTACCATGTTTCATGGTCTGATTTTAGTCTGTCGTGGTGCATTAGCAGCTTATTCAAATGAATTGACTTCCCTAACACACCAGCCATCATTACAACGCATGGGACTGTACTGAGGCCCTAAATTAATCCTTAAAGGAGAACTATGGGATCAGTGTTTTCCCCATAGTTCTCCTAAAGGTCACGGGAGGACATAAACTAGCTTCCTCCCGTGACCCAAAGATCAGTATAATGCGATCTACAGTTCCCGGTATACTGAGACCGCCGCACGCGGGACTGATCCCGGCATTACTGTCAAGATTCACCCAGCTGAAGCCAGCTGTTCCCTCCCCAGTCTGTTCCACTAGTCAGCGCTGGAGGATCGGGGAGGGGTAATCTATCTATTGAGCCGACGTGTGACAGTTTAATTGTCACACGTCGGCTCGAACTATGAGGTTGAGTGAAAATTACTCGACTCATAGTTCTCCTTTAAGGTGCAACTGAAGCCAAAACTTAAAAAAAAAAACACTTTGGATAGAGGAGAGGAATTAGAACATGTCTGGTTTTTATTGCAGTCTGTGCCCTGGTTAGTGAGAATCACCCTCTCTATCTGTCCTTGTGACTGTTCTCACAGAAAGTGAAAGAAAATCCCAAATTTTAGGTTTCACCAGAACAGGAATAGATGGGAAATCTCCCCATGGGGACACTAATTCTGGTGACCCTACTGACCACTAGGGATTTTCCTCTCTTTGGAGGGATTTCTTCTCACTTCCTGCTCTGGCCCATCAGACCGGAAGTGAAGAGAAATATCCTCAATAGGAGCCAAATGGCAAAAAAGCTGGCAGGGGTTATAACCTCCCTTACTCTATCCAAAACAAAAAAGATTTAGCTTCAGTTCTACTTCAACCTTAGGCCCCATTCACATTGAGCGATTCGCAAATTGCGCGTTTGTCGCGCGATTTGCATTTTGCACGATATCACGCGTTAGTCGCGCGATATCGTGCAAATGCTTGCATTGAGCAAGCCAGAATCGTGGCAAAATCCGCTCCAAAAAGGGCCCTGCTGTGGCGACGCACGACCCGCGACAGCGACGGACAGAGCCCCATTGGATTGCATTAGAGAGAGATATCGCGCGGTAAATAGCCGCGATATCACGGGAATTACAGCACAATAAATCGCTCAGTGTGAACGGGGCCTTACTATTTACATTATTGATCTGCAGGCAGCATTCTTGATAGAACGGGCACTAAATAGGACTACCAATCTCAGCATCTGAGTCATCAGCACCTCCCCTTTGGCCCTTTGAGACTGATTGACAGATGACAGCATTTGTCAATCCTACTGAGTGTTTTACAGAGCAATCCTCTCCTAGTTTCATATGACTTCATCATCATCTTATCAACTGGAGCCTCTGCAGCAATCCCTCTTTCTAAGCTGAAACTTTTGAAATAGGAAGCAAGACAGCAAGAATAAAGCAACACAGAAACAGTAACATGGAAGGAATGGAGTCAACAGTCCCAGCTTAAAGATTCTCTAACACCAACCGCTAAGTAGCCTCTCTGCCCATATTAATAACCCTAAGTAGTGCATGTTAGCAAAACCGACACATGGGAGCATTATCCTACAACTGAAAACTGGTTTTATACATTTTAGAGTGATGGACCAGGAAAAATAAAATGCTCTCATGTTAAAAATTAAAAACTGAAAGAGAATGTTACCCGAATAACCTTGACAGACAGAAAGCATTCATTACACGTGCTAAATTTATATGTACAGAAGGGGAATTGGGAAAATCCTTAAAGTATAACTGTGCTTTCAACAAACATCCATGCTCTGAAATATTAAAGCACTTCTCAGAAAATCTGTATTATGAAGCTTTACCTTCTCTGCAGTAAAACTCCTACTTAGCACAAACCAAACAGTGTTGTTCTTGCTGCATTTTTACATAGCAAGATCACTGACAAGATCTCTTTTATCTGCCCCAGGTCTCTAGTTGACAGATGGAGAAGTGGTCGTTGTGTCTCATGGTTCATTGGAAACAATGTTAAGTAATAGCTTTGGGTTAGGACTTTGCACCATTATTTAGGGCAAGTTCACAACAGATGCAGTCGTGATGCAGTCCGTTCAGTTTGGCTGCTGCAGCCAAAATACATCACAATGCTTTCCTATGGAATTTCTGGTGCTTTATTCACACCAGTGCAGTCAGCAAAAATACTGCTTGCCATATTTTAGCTGCATCATATCGCACTGGACCGCATCAAAACGAATGAAAAATGCATGCAAACGCAATGGAACACACCTGAAATCCCATTTTAAGCAAAAATAATGCATCAATCGCAGTAAAATTGTGATACAATCACAGTAAACCCCATCACATTGCAGCTGCACAGACGCTAGCAGTTAAAGCAGAAGTTAATGTATCTATAGTTTCCCTTCTCTGGTTCTCCCTTCCCCCTAATCAATATTCTAATAAAAAAAATTTAAATAAAAGCTGTTTTCATTACATACTTTATTTTAGACCCATTGGGTCTTAGAAATAGGCTTCATATTACCAAAGCGTTCCAATAATGTATAGAAGAATGGTGTTCTGAATTTGAGTGTTGAATTCTTATACACCCCATTAAAAAGTTAAAGCTGAACTTGAAGCTGGAGACAAAATTAAACTTAAAATGGGTCACCCTCCACATTGCATGGGTCAACTGCTCTTTTTCTGTAGGGGGTAATTATTAAAGTGAATTACTTGATTCAACACTGCCCTTGTAGGTGGTGCTCTCCTCCACTGTCCGATGCTGCGGGGGTGAGGACAGGGCCCCTGACGTAATTGCATACAATACAATACAGAACCATCGGTTTGCTATTTACGGGTTTGTAGATACTTGAGTGTTGATCACCTGGCCACAGATTTACATTAACATGCAGAAGCACCTTAATATAATTC
Organism: Nanorana parkeri; assembly: GCF_000935625.1. Taxonomy (NCBI): domain Eukaryota; kingdom Metazoa; phylum Chordata; class Amphibia; order Anura; family Dicroglossidae; genus Nanorana; species Nanorana parkeri. The sequence goes on along the minus strand of NW_017307495.1, from coordinate 413,600 downwards.
TGTATTACCAGTCTATTGACAAAACTGAACTGGAAATATTCTATTTTGAGTAAACTGAGCCAGAGTAAGAGAACCAGCTAGGTTGGTGAAGACATAGATCTAGAGCAAACAGATGTTCTCCACCAGCTATTCCATGGCCATGACAGGTCTCACACAGCTTTAAAGTGTATTTCCACTTTTGCAGGCAAAATTGAAAACTCCCAGTATATGTTTGTTATTCATCCGACGGCCCTTTGCAAGCTTCTCTTTTAATTTCAATAACAGAAAATGTTGACTGTCCCAATAGAAGCACTAATGCTAAAGACTTTTAGCATACAATGAAAGAAGTCAATCTTCAAGATCTTTAACCCTGTGTTAGGACAGACAGTGTTCTAGTTTAAATCTAGCTTACAACTGATGATGAGATCTGCCAGCACAATACAGACAGAGTTAATCAGAATAAAGAAAACCCTCGGGAATCCCCCCCCCTCCCCCCTC
>NW_017307495.1:404645-413096 GCF_000935625.1 Nanorana parkeri | reverse complement strand
CCCCCCCCCCCCCCTTTCCATTCCAGAGGGAAATTCAAACCTTTGTTTGAGAATGAAGCCAGTTGTAAGCCAGCTGCAATTTCATTTTCTTTTTTTTAAATGTATGCCATGTAAATGAGAAACATGTAACACATATAAAATAGGTTTTATCCCAATTTGGCCGCAAGTTAGCTTTGGTACTTGGCCACGCTAGACTCTGCATATATTTCTATACTACTCTTGTCACCTGACCAATGATGCTTTTCCGAGGAGAAGAACAATCCATGCCTCTGTATAGAAGAAGCAGTAATCACTTTCTATGAACCTGACCTTTCACAAACTAGCTGTAATAGTGTAAAATGCATGCTCTAGTAGTTTTCTATATATGCATGGTTCCTCAAAGTTACAGTGCACTTGAACAACGGGCAAATCACATAAAATCTATTGATTTAGGGACTGTTATTTTGATAATATAACAAGAAAAAATTGCATTGTACACATACAAAGACATGAATCGAAAATGTCAGGAAATTGAGCCACCAAGCTCTTGATGTGCCCAGCCCTGCATTAAGCCATGGTCTATATTTACTATGGAATGAAGGATGGATTCAACCCTTTCTAGTGATGAAGGGTACAATTTTGATGTAATTTAATTGCATGATCTCCAAAATACACTTAAATAAATCCAGTCCCATCAAGTCTAGCGTCTGATACATATTACAGAGAAAAAGTCTGGCCTGAAGGTTCACTATCATCTCAACAAGGCAATTATATACGACTCAGATTGACTGTTAATGTTTCCTCTTTTGATAAACACATTTATTCTTCAGTTTAATTACAATGTTCTACACTAGACTGGGCTTCAGATGTTTGTGCCGTGTGTCCACCACTGGCCACCACTGTTTGATTTGCAGCCGTAATGGATGTAAAAACGGGACTTCTGTAAAATTAGCCTTCTGAAATCTATAAAAGCATGACAAACAAGATATGGTTTGGCAATAAAACAAACGTATAATTACAATTTCTGTTTGCAAATCTGTGATATAAAGAGAACACCAAATTTGAGAATTGGTCTTGTTCCACATTAAGGGTGAGGATAAACAAGCATGTTTTGATGCAGGAATTTTCTGTTTATGTTCTTTTTTTTTCTTTTACTGCAAAATCTAAGCATCTTTCAAACTGAACAGATAAACCCAACATCAGTTCAGTATAATGTTCAACGTTAATCACTATCCCTGATTGTACAACCATGGGGATGGCCTGACTGGTCTGGGGAAAAATCCAACGCTGAAGGCATGTCTGATTTATTTAATAGCTTGAAGCCTATACATTAAAAGTTTCAATAAAGACTGAAGTACATATCCTACCACCACAGTAGACAGTGGTGATGTGGAGATCAGCGGGAGGAACCACTAAGCGGCGAACTTGTTCACACCATGTCCGTATCATGTCCAGACCAGAACAGTTTGTTCCCGGAACCAAAAAAGCATCCCAATGTATCCCTATGCTGTTTGTGGGCTATGTTTACACCAGCGAAGTGCGTTCCGGACCAGAAAAAATAAAAAGAAATACTGCTCATCTCATTTTCTCTGGTCTGGAATGCATTGGAACACATACAAATGCACTGGAACACACTAAACCGCACCTGAAAGCCAATTTTAAGCAAAAAAAAAACACGCTCCAGAACACGGCAAGATCACAGTAAAATTGTGTTAAAATCATGGTAAAAACACAGCAAAACGCAATGCACCGCATTCAAAATCTGGTCCAGAAAATGGTGTGAACCTGGCCTAAAAGATCAAAATTTCTGGAAGTGTCAGTTTTTGGACAATTTTTCTGTATCAGAGCAGTAGTCGCCAGCATGGACATAGGAATACATAATTATCTACTCTTTATTTTAGTGACAAGGTCATGTTTAAAGTGACACTAAACTCAGGAGTTAAATCCTAAAAATGCATTCAAGTGCCGGAACTATTAACAGAAATGTATTTTATTTGTGTATCACTCGGCTGCAGATCCTCAAATTATCTGTGTATTGGTGCTGACACTGTCCTTCCTTCTGGAGGGTAGCTACTCTTATTCCCCATGGTCCCTGTGTGTGTTGTAAAATAGCCACCGCTCCAAGCTCACTCCTGTGATGGACTACAATCTCATTACAGATTAGTAAACTAGAGATTGAGATTCTAGTCCATCACGGAAGGGAGCTTGGAGTGATGACTACTTTACAACACACACAGGGACCATGAGGAACAAAAAGTAGCCACCCTCCAGAAGGAAGGACAGTGTCAGCACCAATTCAGAGATGATTTGAGGATCTACAGCGGATTGATGCACAAATCAGATACATTTATGTTAATAGTTAGGGTATTTTAATGCATTTTTAAGATTTAACTCCTGAGTTTAGTGTCACTTGAAGGAAACCAGTACTAAGAAAAACAATGAAACTTCCATTACTGGATTTTCCTAACAATACTTTATCCTGGCTGTCTCTGGCAGCTACCATTTTTGAGACACTGACCAGGAACACATGTGGAACAGTAAAAGTGATGTTGTATGGTCTGCATACAGGAGAGGTCAGAAAATATTCTCTCAACAAAGATTTCCCTAAACCTAAGAACAAACAATATGTATTATATTGCAGTCTACTAGTCCTTATATGTGTATTTTTTATTGGTTTTAATTTTTTTTTTCAAGCTAAATACATTTTCTGCAAGCACAGAAAGTACCTGTTGACACTGACAAAAATGTAATGCCCTTGTAACTTCCTGTGAATTGAACACAAATCTCGCTCAATGTTATTAGCCCCTCAAGCTATCTTCTGTAAACCACAACTCCCCCTGTAATCCCCCCCCCCAAGTAATGGAGATAAGAAGAGAACAGTAGTCAGTAGTCCAAATCAGAGAGTGGTCTGGGTGACAATGCTGCTACAGTGCAGTGAGTGAGCATTGGACAGGAAGTGTGTTACTGGCAGGACCCGCAGATGAAAATAATGAACAAAATACCTGCAAAAACTAAAATAAAAATACAACCAGCACATCTAAGGATTGGTAAGCTGCAACAAATTACATTTTTTGCTTTTAGGTTTAAATACACTTCAAAGTGTATTTCCACTTATGCAACCAAATTGGGATAACACCTATATTTGTTACATGTTCCCATTCACATAGCAAAATCTAAAAAATTAAACATGTTTCTTGCAGTTTAAATTGCTTTTACTTGGGTTAGAGCTGTAAGGGTTAAAATGTCTTCTTGCTCCAATTTCTTTGAAATAATAGGAGGGGCTGTGAGGGCTCTGAGGTGGCTTGTCCATTGTATGTTAATGAAGCTTATCAGATAAACACAATTCTCAAATTTCTGCCCCAAGCCTTTCCATTAGGACAGGCCACTGTGAAAGGGCTAAAAAAAAACATGGGCTCAGCCATCTTGCCTGATTTAACAAAATATCTAAAAGGTAAGAAAAATGTTTTAAATTATTTTTCAGTATGCTGTGTAAACAGGAACACATAACGAACATATAGAGGGGTTTTCTCAAATTTGATTGCAAAAGTGGAAATACACTTTAAACAATAAACATGTCACAAAACTCTAAAGCACTTTGTGTCAAAGAAAGCTCACGTGCCACGTGCAAAACCCCCATGAAACTCATGTGTTTCAATATATGCAAGTATGTGTATTGTATGTCTACCAATAAAAGGCCAGTGCTTTGGATTTCATACAAAGGTCTGTGATAGGAGATCATTGACGGTGCGAACTGGATGTGTTATAACAGCTTTGACCTACAACCACAAACAATTGGCCAGAGGCATGTTTCATACTCACAAGAATCTAACGCAGCAGCGAGGCAAGCCTACATTATGTCTTATCATTAGTCAGAATCAACAATCAAGTGAAATGGCACGGAGTCACTCCAAAGTTCTAAGCAATAGCTAAAATAAATGGTTTACCCTATGAGCTCAGGTCTGGGTGGTATGGTGCAGGAATCAAAGATCTCGCTGCACTCCTTACCAAAATGTCAAAAAGACCCGCAAGGACGGGTGGGTGCTTGTAGTGGCCACGGATGGCACCGTGAGAAAATCAGATAAGAAATAACGTCACCGGCACTCCAAAGGATAATCAAGCAATAGTCCATTTATTGGCTCATTGCCATTCAAATGCAAGCGCTTTTCGGGGTCTCAAAGGGTCCCCTTCATCAGGCTCAGAGCTCATTTGAAGTGGGGGCACCTAAGATAAGATAAGTGGGGGCACCCAAATAAGAAATAACGTCACCAGCACTCCAAAGGATAATCAAGCAATAGTCCATTTATTGGCTCATTGCCATTCAAATGCAAGCGCTTTCGGGGCCTCAAAGGGTCCCCTTCATCAGGCTCAGAGCCTGATGAAGGGGGCCCTTTGAGGCCCCGAAAGCGCTTGCATTTGAATGGTAATGTGCCAATAAATGGACTATTGCTTGATTATCTTTTGGAGTGCTGGTGATGTTATTTCTTATTTGGGTGGTATGGTGTTCTCTTCGAATATATACCTGGTCTACTCTACTATGTGACAAATATGGGACAACGAGCAATGTCGCACAGAAGACTAGAAATACAAAAAGCTCTATGCTAATGCTACACGTGGATTACTATTTTATCCTTGGCTGCCCCCACTGGACACTGCATCTCATTAATGCTATATTATGCGTTAAAGGATGAGGTGATGTTTGGTGGGAAGACAGACTATGTCACAGTTAAGATTACAGTGCAAGTCAGCACTTCCATTACTGTGATAACTTTCACACCCTCAGTCAGGAGATTTATAGCTGCATGCAGGGGAGGAGGATATTAGGCAGCAGAGGCCTAACTCACAGTCCCGTGAAGGGCACTTCATTGATGGTTTTCAGATCAGGACAACGCCTGTGTCTAGCTAAACAAAATTCAGGTTAAGTTTTTACCCTGATATTTGCCGTTTATTGATGACAAATTCACTACAGGGACTTGTTCCGTTCGGCTGAATTTTGCTGATGTTTTGATGTTACACAGGCATAGAGTTCTACACCATTAATTTAAACATGCACAGCTTGGGCATATAGGAGACTGGACGATACAGAATGTGGGTGTAAAGTAGTCAGAGGGCTGCACAGTGTGGACATAAGGGAGCCCAAGCAGTGCACAGTGTGGACATATAGCATCCCAAGGGGTGCACAGTGTGGACATAAGGCAGCCCAAGGAGTGCCCAGTGTGGCCATGAGGCAGTCCAAGGGGTGCCCAGTGTGGACATATGGCAGCCCAAGGGGTGCGCAGTGTGGACATACGGCAGCCCAAGGGGTGCCCGGTGTGGACATACGGCAGCCCAAGGGGTGCCTGGTGTGGACATACGGCAGCCCAAGGGGTGCGCAGTGTGGACATATGGCAGCCCAAGGGGTACATGTTCAGTGGAAAACTGGAATACTGCATACAGCAGATAACTGGAATACTGTGTGTCGTGGATAAAATGATAAGAGGTAGACATGCATGGTATATAAAAGAACAGTATGGTATGTGAAAGGAAAACAGGTACATCATTTGCAGTGCATGCAAGGATAACAGGTAGACAATGTATGAAAGAGTAACAAATAGGTAGGGCATTTGTAAACATAACTGGTAGGCACAGTACAATACATAAAGGGATAACAGGTAGACAATGTAACTATGCAGGAAGGGGCAACAGGTAGACAATGTAAAAATGTAGGAAGGAACACCAGGTAGACAATGCAACAATGTAGGAAGGAACACCAGGTAGACAATGCAACAATGTAGGAAGGAACACCAGGTAGACAATGCAACAATGTAGGAAGGAACACCAGGTAGACAATGCAACAATGTAGGAAGTGACAACAGGTGGACAAAATAACAATGTTGGGAGGGATTACAGGTATACAATGAAACAATGTAGGAAGGGACAAGAGGTGGACAAAATAACATTGTTGGAAGGGATAACAGATATATGATGACACAATGCAGGAAGGGACAATAGGTGTACAATGTCACACTGTTGGAAGGGATAGCAGGTAGATGATGTAACAATGTAGGAAGTGATAAAAGGTATAAGATGAATTAATGTAGGAAGGGATAACAGATAGACAATGTATCCAAGTAGGAAGGGATAATAAGTAACAATGCATCAGTGTATAGAGGGAGAACAGGTAGACCATGTACAGCGTATGGAAGAAGAACAGGTAGACAATGTAAAAGTGTATAAAGGGATAAAAGGAAGAGAGTAGACAAGGGATATCAAAGTATGCCAAAGAGGGAGGATAGGGCATAAAATACAGGTATATATGTAAAGATGACTGCCAGGCCAGCATATAAGAAAAAGAAAAACAAGCTAGTGGACGCATATGGCAGAAAAAAAAAAACAAGCAAGTGAATGCACAGTAAGAGCAGGTTGAGCTGAATTATTGATCATTCTCCAGAAACATTTTTACACCGAGAATCGCAGTAATCAGGAAAAGTGATTTCTAATGGCAGTAGAGGAAATGTCTTGATTAAAGTGAGCGAGGGAGGGAAGAACAAGAGAGCTGATGCAGGGGGAAAAAAAACGAAGAATGTCGGGACTGAAAAAAAAAAAGATTTGGTACAAGTATGAGAGCATAGGGGGCTGAGGGAAGCTGAATGAGCTGGAGGCAATGATGGGAAACATGAAAACATGCTCTCAGCTACAAAAGAGAACATAGCCAGGAAGGGGAAAAAAAGGGAAAAAAACGGGAGACAAAAAAAAAAGGCAGATGAGGCAAACTGGAAACAGAATGCTCTATGATAGATATTAGAACAGATTGTGAAGACAGATTTGCCCTTCGCTGGCAGGCAACAAACATACAATGCATACTAGTCTATGGGGTATACCTCTACCAGACTCCAAATGAGGGATATGTGACCCTATGGAGACTCTCCAGGCCATTTAAACAGTCACCTGAAACATCGGAATGTGAAAAGCTCAGAAAAAGACAGACTATAGTATAAGCAGTCTGTATGCATTGCTGAATTCTAAACTGTATTGGCCAGTATGGTTCTTATAATTGTCAATATCCTTTCGTGTTAAAATTAATCTGTGTTTCCCTAATGCAGGGCAAAGCAACAAGTTCACTTTAAAACCTGCATCCAAAGACACATATACCTGCCTTCTTTTCAGTTTCCTGATGATCTCTGTAGCCATCAGCATAAAGGGAAAAGACCTGTGTAGGCTACGATTTGCTGGTAGCTTACCCGGGGATGTGAAATTCATCACATGCTCCTCCATACCTGCGGGTATCAGGTATCACCTTTGGCTTCAAGAACTGAACAGAGCGACAGGGGATACAAGGAAATGTTAGTTTATCCTACTGGGAATGCTATCACCTGACTGTTAAATTCAACAGCAATCTTCCCATAAGGTTATTTGTGCATTTAATGCATGTTATTAACCTATAAAAAGCCTCCCTTATGTAGACTTCCAAACTCCCTGAGACCACTGCTGGGTGCAGCCATTTTGGATGAGATGTCAGCAGCCCCAGAAGACTTAGAGCTGTCACTTAAGTGACACACTATTGTAGTCCCCATCACTCCTTCCCCGTCAGCTACCTCCTTTACAGAGGAGCTGGGGCAGCAGAGACAGAAAAAAAGAAGGCAACAATGTGCAAGGAAAGGGCTGCACTCCGAAAATGTACTATTTCTGCAGTGTCAGTGTTCTAGCAAGTTTAGAACCATGTTGCAAGTCAAAAAAAAACATTTACAGAAAGAAAAACACTGCAAGCAAGCATGTAAAATCCCTAATCTTTCTGTGCCTTTACCTGGATTTTTTTTTTTTTTAATATGGTGACAGGGTCTTTTTCTGGTCGGAATGAGTTGTAGAGCCTCCCGTTAAACCGCAGCAGAACACAGCACAATGTGCATACATATGTAGCCTAACGCAAATACTACAGGGTAAGGGTAAGATGTCAGCTGCTCTCTGAAGAAGAAACAGCATAGACAAGCAGCCAATAATGTAAAGCAGGCAGACCAGAATTCATGACCAGCAGACAGCAGGCACACAACTATGATATACGAGAGGACAAACAGGACATATATGCAGGACCAGAGAAAACATTAAAAGTAAAACATAATTACATTCCCTGGGAGAATTTATGATAGGAGAAGGACGGCCTGGACAGAAGAGTGATGGTGGTAGAGACCAGGCCTAAGGAAAACTGAAGAGCAATGAATACGACCCACGTAGTATATTGTGCCGATCTATCATCGATTCCCAACAACTGCTGGGGTTGTGCGGAGACTGATAATGACCCCGGGGTCTGGCACACACACCCCATTGTCTTTACTCTTATGAAGCAAAATCAATGAACTGCTCTGTCTGGGAACCACAGCACCAGACTGTAATAATTGGGAGCAATTAGAGAATCCATCAACATGACTGAACACTCATAAAGAAAAAGCCTTCCGCTTCTGAGAAAAGAGTGCACCGCTTGGGGCGACGGGGTGGGGTGGG
>NW_017307495.1:386107-404331 GCF_000935625.1 Nanorana parkeri | reverse complement strand
GGGGTGGGGGGGTCAAAAGTTTAACCCCTTAACAAATATGGGTACCTCATCAAATAAAAAGCGATAGAGCATACATAATAGATGGATATTGAGAAGTCTGTGTGCTCCAGTGATGTGAGGTCTTGTTGTCATGCATAATAAAAAAATAATACTGTAATCACTAGCGTAATGCATTTTAGTATGGACAACCATATCCTTCTAGATGTTAGAAGAACTACAAATCCTAGCAAGTACAGTGAACCTATAACCAACATGGCATCCTGGGACTTGTAGCCCCTCACCTGTTGAAGGGCTGCAAGCGGCATTAGCTTAGCTTACTCTATTTCTTTCCCTTTAAAGAAATGAAACATGACTTCTCCACTTGTTTGCAGATGGAAAAACAAGTAAAGGGAAGAAGCCTGCTGCAGCCACCATTTACAGAACACAGTCCTCTTAATCTATTTCTGCATCCAGCCCTGAGGGGACAATTCGATAAATAAAAAACAGGAGCATAGAACAGGAAAATGGAATGCTGCGGGTCAGCTGTGTGCAACGGAGATCTCAGTGCTGCGATCAGACATCTATGTGTTAGGACATGGCCCAAGAAATCCAAAGATAATCAGCACTTGAGGTAAAATCAATCTCATTTATTAGTAAACGCAAAGCAGAACACCAGGCTCCACCCCAGACAAAATATGCCGCCGTGAGTGCATCAGATTTGCAAAGCAAAACATCCGTTATAGGAGCCTGTGCTGGAAACTGAGCAATATATCTCATTCCATTTAACTGTTGATGTGCTTTTTTTCTGCACTGGGTGAAATCGAAGAAGAAACAAGTGAGGCTGGAGAAAAATATGAGTACAATGATTAGAGCTGCTACTGACGGCTTTGCTTGGATCCTGAATGTCACTATCATGGATCCCTATGTTCCAAGGCATACTATGTTCTCAATGGACTATTTCACCATATTTTTATTTTTCCTTAAGGGCTTAGTCACAATATCTACAGACTGCTGTGTTTTTTATATGCACCAAAAACACAAATAGTAATTCCAACAGTTTTAAATGAGGCTACTTAACACCATTGCTATCAGTTCCAGAGCTTTAAAAAAGTACAACATGCATTTTTTCGCACTGGAATGCACAAACATGCATGTAAACGCACTGGAGAACGCTTAAACACAAGCAAAACCAATAAAAAAAACCTAAAGAAAGCATCAAAAACACAGTAACACATCCAGAACCGATCGGAAGATGGTGTGAACAAGACCTAACAAAGCCCATTAACCATTTCTTTTCCAGAACCTTTTCCAGTGTGCATTCATGTTTTAAATCGAAGTGCATCTAAACCCAAAATTCTGAATATATATTGTCATCTAATCAATAAAATCAATAATTAAAATAGTAATTAATGATTAGTTGATTCACCTCCCGCCCCCACGGTAGCTGCAACTCTGCTCAGCCGTCTGTCCCCAAAACCACCCCCCTTGCCACTCTGCTCAGCCGTATACCCCCTCTCGGCCGTAGCAGCTCAGCCCAGCCGTACACCCCTAACCTGGCCGCCGCAACTCTGCCCAGCAGTTCCAATTGCAAAATTCACGTTTGTCCACATGTTGACGTGCTACATATGGGCAAGCTCAAAGCTCAAACTGCTACACAAGCTTCTTAGCCGCGTTTGTTGCACATGGGGAAGCTCACAGAAAAGAATGGGCTTATGCATTTGCTGCAAAACATGAGTGCAAATAATCACAACACACCATATGTGTGAACGGGGCCTTAATCATGAATGGCAAAGCAACCTGTTCACTTTAATGCAGACACCCCCAGACACATATACTTTCCATCCTTTTGCTTCCCCACTGTTGAAAGCAAAGCCTGAGTCCGGACCTTATCCCTGCAATTTTAAAGTTACTAATAGGTCCTCTTTAAGAAGCTTATTAAAAAAATAGTTTCATTAAAACGTAATGTGTTTAAAGAACAAGTGTCATTTAATGACTAATTCTATTATACGCACATAGTGTTAATTTGTGGTGTGAGCATGAGCCTTTTTATTTATAGCTCTATGTCAGTTTTGGGAAATGTGTGAGAAAATGTCAATCTCGTCTAAAAACAAATGTACGTCAAGTGTTTGAAACTACACACAATGGCATGCATAGTATAAAGCCTGAATTAATCCATGGGAATGTTAAAATTGGTTACAATTAAAGTTATAGTGTTACTGTAGATATAATTATACAGTAAGCTTCAGAACAATGCGTTTCAGAGGTGGACAAGTCAAGAAGAAGGACACATGGCATAATAAAGTCAACATGTAGATAGTGTGATATGGACTTCACAGTGCAATGCTCTGGAAACCACCAGTACTTGTACTTGGGCAAGTATCAGTACTTGTAAAAATTGAATCAGTGCATCCCTTTATATATCTTTATAAAAAGAAATCATACATTAAAACAGAGATGTACAAATCCCAGGAGCTCCGTGTGCTCCTTACAAATGACAGCTGCCTCCTAACTTTTGAATTTTTCTCTAGTCTAGTCTTGGAGCTCGAAAAGTATCTGTACTTGTACTGAGTACGGTACTTGGTATCAATGCATCCCAAAGAAGCATTACGGTAAGGAATTCTGTTTTTTTCTGACTTTCATATGCTGCATGCTTGTTGTAGGTGTTTGCCTCAAACGTATTGATGCCAGGAACGGCCAAGGCCACTATCGTGTTTAGAAGAGGGCAAGCAATGACAGATATATTTCTCTTATGACAGGTATACTTACACACTGTAATGAGACTATACTCAACCTTAAAGACAACATTATCTTGTTAGGCAGAAATATGAGAACTTAGTGTCCTACTTTAAATGTCATGGTGATAATAGACTGATAGAGTTGGAACAATGGAGAGCATTGCAAGAAAAATTAAATTCAAGCAGCATAATTTACATTCCTCCACTTTGAAAATAAGGTACATTAGTAAAAATAAGATAAGACCTGTTAATTGCAACAGCTTCTACGTGCAAGTACTGTTAGAAAAGCAAGATGAATGGAATGGTTTGCTTTGACCTTTGATATACAGAGCCTAGCCTCAAGTTTCAAACCCAGAATTCCCGGCCTACTGGTCATGCTACATGAAATGTCTGCAATCACCTAAGGATGGGCTTGGGCGTGTTCGCAGCTCCACGTGCCGAGCACACCAGGAAGCCAATCACAGGTACTGAGACATTTTCCCGGTCCGCAGCTGCAGAGATCGGGAAAGGTCTCAGTGCCTGTGATTGGCGCTGCGCACCGTCAGCTTCCTGGCGGGCTCGGCACGTCCGAGCCCATCCTTACTCCTAAGCCCTGAATGTACAGACATGTGTGCGTTTAGTTACAGGAGACTCCAGAAAAGGCAAATTAAGACAAAACCAGTCTCAGCGTAATCATATACAGTATATAGCATGTTCAGAATACACTTTACATAGAGGATTCAGACATGGTGAACTAGAGAATGGCAACGGGACTTCCGGTATGTCATTATATTATGATAAAATTGGGTTTATTTTTCCCATCCTACTACACAAAGCCCGACAATAAATATAGTGGAAATGTGAAAAGTCGTAAAGTAATTCTACCTGCAAATTATGTGTTTATGGTTTATATGGACAATGCAACCTCTGTATAGGAAAAGGCTTTACAGACCATGCTTCCGCTATGCGCCCAACAAAACGACAGTCACTCTATTGTCTGGCTGCAAAATGATTTATCCAGGCATCAGCTTTATGTAATAAAATAATTTTGCATAAAATGAATGCATATACATTTCAGGCACCTCTATTAGATTGCCAAGAATGCAATTAGTATTCTGCTGTGTTCATTATTGTATCACAGGGCCTTAAGTCTGCAAAAGCCTTAACAGTAAAGCTACCACACATGAAGCAAGACCAAATAGTCATATACCAGACTGCAGCAATGCAGACATCTCTTTCACTTTTATTTTTTAATATATACTACCACTGTCAATCAGCAGTGTAAAACAAGTCGTTTGGGTGCCTTTTAATTTTAATCTCTGACAATGTAGCACAGAGGTGCTCAACTGATGAGGTATAAGGAGGCCTCAACCATGATCCATGACACCAAGGAGGAGCACATTATAATCAGTATATGTAATGCTAGAGGAATTAGTCTGTGGACATGCAACATGTATGGTTGGAGACTGGAGACTTGCTACAGAATCTAGTCAGAGACTATGGACATGCTATATGTATGGTTGGAGACTGGAGACTTGCTGCAGAAGACAGCCAGTGACTGGGATCATGTTACAAGAGACTGCTAGAGATCGCTGCCATTACAATCCCTTTAAAAATCAATGTTCCAAATACTATTAATTACTGCTTGTGTCTGAGGGCCGCGCAGCTCGTACCAAAGGGCTGTGGAATGGGCACCAGGGCTGTAGCAGCATAGTTGTTAAATTTTCCTTATTTGCAGGTGGTTTCAATCCTCAATTATTGCTTTCAGTTTTTGGTGCATCGTAAAACGTTATCCTTTGTAGATTGTAATGTAATTACATTTTTTTCTGTTTGAGGCTTCTAAAAAGTAAGCGTTAAAGACCAGGGGTATATATGCAAAAGGGCTTTTGTGCATTGATGCAGAAGAAGTGATATGAACAGGGAATGTACAAGACTCAGACTCTAACAGGGTTATTCACAAAAGTGTGAATAGCTTGAAGAGGGCAGGAGAAGTGAACAATCTAGGACAATATAGCTCAACTAGAAAGTGAGCTGATTTGGAGACTTTTTCCAAGTCAGCTATTTTGGGCTAGATTTTTCACCTCTCCTGCCTTCTCCAAACACTTCACCCTTTAGTGAATAACCCTGATAATATTTGTGGTTAAGATTCAGCCGCATAGTAGCAAAACACGGCTGGAAACTAAGTCTATATTAAAGCCATTGGAAGATAAAGTGACCAAACTTGGCATCTTACGTATGCTGTGTCACTTTGTGTCCCGTTCACCATAACAAAAAAAAGAAAGTGAATCTCTCCAGCTTGCACACAGTAACAGAAACCTGTAGAGATACAGATAAGTAGGCACAACAAAGGTCCAACAGGTAGCGGGAAGAAACCAGGTAGCTTGCTTTACATTGCTATATAGCCAGGCCCGGCGCTACCGCAAGGCAAGTCAGGTGGCCGCCTGAGGGCGCTGCAGGGTGAGGGCCGAAAAATAGGGCATTTTGACAAGTACTTGTACTTGTCAAAATGCCCCGATGTTTGCGCTATGGTGTTTTTTTTCCCCACTTACCTTCGGCGCGGGAGAACACTGGCGAGTCAGCGCTGGTCCGGTGGGAGGAGCTCCAGGTGGGGTCCTAATTTAGCTGGCCAGCGACCGGCAGAGGATCCGACCCGCGCGGCACCTCAGGCAGTCGCCGGCCAGCTAAATTAGGACCCCACCTGGAGCTCCTCCCACCGGACCAGCGCTGACTCGCCAGTGTTCTCCCGCGCCGAAGGTAAGTGGGGAAAAAAAACACCATAGCGCAAACATCGGGGCATTTTGACAAGTACAAGTACTTGTCAAAATGCCCTGTTTTTACAGGGGGTCGGGGAGGGGGCGCAAAAATGCACCTTGCCTGTGTAGGCAAGAATCCTAGCACCGGCCCTGTATATAGCTCAGTAATGGAGATAATGCTGATCGTCTCTGCTGCAAACAGACTGATGTTCTTTATGGTCCAGATCTTTTGTGTCATTTCACTGACAGACTTTCTTTTTGTATATGTTCTGAACCGCTTTATTTTGCTTCAGGGCTACAGACAAATGGCCCGACAAAGGGGACACTAATTGCCTCAAATGCATTGGCTGTACACCTCTACAAACAAAAAAAAACAAATGGATCACCCTCTACCTTTAGTCATAGAGATCCGTCCATCCAATGGAATCTATAGGTTTTAGACATAATTTAAAGACAGGCTGATCAGAAACATGCTGCTTAATTCAGTACATTGATAAACGTCTTGCCTTTTAGGTCTGTGTTCTCTTTGGTTGGTGTCCACCATGGATACTATCTCCTTGGAGTTTGTATGTTCTTCCTGTGTCTATGTAGGTTTCCTCTGGGTGCTTCAATATCCTCCCATAATCCAAAAACATACAGGGAAGTTAATTGGCTTCCCTCCAGGCAGCCCCAAGTGTGCTGTAGTGATACTAGACTGTGAGATCATTTAGGGGACAGAGACCAATATGACATCTCTGTGGAATATGCTGATAGTACATAATGAAAATACATAAATAGGACCAAATTGTTATGGTTTCCTGACAGGTTCCATTTAAAATGGGAGTTTAAAATGCCAGAGGGCCTTTAATCACACTGCTATGGGGCCCAATTATGTTGATGATAACCGACCTGGAAATAGGGGCCAGATTTTAAAAGAAGAAACTCTGTAAAGAGGAATAAGGTTTCCCTTTAGTTTATAATATGATGAGATAAAAGGATCTGCTATAAATATAAATACACACACACAACCTTTTTTAAGAGATCAAAATGTAAATTAGTTACAGCCGTGTGCTTTTTTTTTTTTTTTATCCTCAGAAGTAGGACAGCACATGATATGGCCATCACATAGTTCATCTGGATACATTCCTTCCAGGTGCATGTGTGACACTGGAGATGCTACTCCACACATATGAATTCATTTATTAGCTTTGGCAAGCAGATGCTTGTTTGACTGATGGTATACAGGAGCTTGTGCTGTGTAGACAAAAGATAACATGTGTCCATATTTGTCATCAGTCTTCTTGTGCACAAGGTTTTTGTATCAGTTTTGCATAGACTGCTCTCACTCCCCTAGTCTACACTATCTGAAAGAAAAGACAAGCTTGCATGAATGGAATTAAATGCCACACACAATTTTCACCTTCATGATACTCCAACCGTCTACCCGTTAGATATCTAGGTTGACTTCAGACAAGCAGATATCTTCCCAAGAACTTATCGACCAGTTAGTGATTCGGAATGCCAGGTACTGTAGGGGGCCATCTGTTCATGACGATGGGAAAGTTCACAGGGGGGGGGGGTCTTAATATTTTTATTATTACAAACCCCTAACCAATTGTCCAATACAGTACATCCTTATATCTTATTTGCTGGGTAGATGAAATCATTGTCATCACCAGTACAATTAGGTACCAGTATGGCTTCAAAAGATTTAAGTAGCTTGGTTTTACTTTACATATGGGTAGCTAGGATTAAAAAAAAGATCTTATGAATAATTAACCTATTATGACATTAGACTTATCTGTGGTCTTTTGGCCTACACTACAAATGAGTCATAAGCAGCCATAAGATTTAAGACAAAACCAACGTTAATGCCACTTATCCAGATTACTACAAAAAACAAGGATCTCATGTCACCTTAAAGCCTTAGTGAGCTGGAGTTATATTACTCCATTACTTAGCCCTGATGGGCCCAGGGTAAAACACACTTCAGGTTCTATTGCAAAACTGTCCCCATCCTCATCAAACATACCGATATTCGCATGCTATACAAAGCCTTCTCTAATTTTATATGGAGAGGGAAACGCCCTCGTACAGCGTTGCGCAAACTCCAAAGGCCCAAGTCTCTACTAGGGGCAAACATACCCGATATCAGAATGTATAACTTGGCGAGCCTCTTTAGATATGCAAGGGACTGGATAAATGGCACTGCTCATTTTACCGACACAGAACTGGAACAGAAAACGTTTTTTCCCTGGTCCTTATCAGGTATCCTTCACACACCATGGAAGGCCCTTCCCACACACGTTAAAACCAATATCCTCCTGAGAGACACTGTAATAGCCTGGAGGCAAGTCCGGAAGCTGTATAAAATCCCTGGGGTGATTTCCCCCCTGATGCCTATCATGTCTTCCCCGGCATTTGCCCCAGGTAGGGACTCCATCGTCTTCCAGTGCTGGAAAACGAAAGGTATAGACATTTTCAAGGACCTATTGTCGCCCCAGGGTATATGCAAATCTTTCAGGTACTTACAAACCACTTATGGGATCTTGGGGAACCATTTCTTACAATACGCACAAGTGAGTCACTTTATCCGCACTAACCTCCCTACCCCGTGGTCTATGGTGACGCACACGTCCTTTTATAGGCTCTTGGCTTCACCGACCCAGAAGGTTTCACTCTCCACCCTTTTGGCAGACATCAGGACATCTGTAAGCCCTGACTCCCCCTCTGTGTTTCCTAACCATGTCCATAGATGGGCGATGTTCCTCCAACTACCAGTGGAAGAAACGGATCATTTGTTACTCAACGGATGGCTCTCGCTTAGGAAGGCTATCGTTTCCGAAACATGGAGGGAGATTCAGTTCAAGTTGATCCACAGAGCATTCTATGCTTTCAATTTGAGATATACATGTACTCCCTCACATTGGCTAACTGCCTGCCCTAAATGTCATGCCCAGTACCCCGATCTGGACCACTTGATATGGCTGTGCCCCAGGATCCAGCATTTCTGGTCTACGGTGCTGTCTTATATGTCCACTCATGCAGGGAGTCTGAGGTCCTGCACACCGATCACATGTTTATTCCATTCTCTGCCCACTCCCCCCCCACAGACTCCTCAAGATGCCACTCCAGGTGGGAACACCTCTGTCTGTTGACGGCAAAGAAGACCATTCTGATAAAGTGGTTGATACCCGCCCCCCCATTGAAAGACCTCCTTCACAAATTGATGGCACTTGACAAATTAGAGGCCCAAGCCACCCATGAACACACGTCCAAATTCTTTACCACTTGGTACACATTCTTGTTGATGGAGTTACCAGTAAGACAATTAAAAGATCTAATGTCGCTATTCCAATATACGAAGTGGTACCTAGAGTCCAAGATAGCAGGATCTCTGGGTCCCTTGGATGTTCTTTAGGGCTCTCTGGGTGATGCAGGCATTAGGCATTATCTAAAACGCCCAAACCTGGGATACCGATGTAGAGGTCCCTGGATTGTCTTTTCTTTTATTGTATTTTTACTGTACTATATCGATGCCTTCTCTCTCAAACTTCACTGTAATACTATATCATTCTCATTGTATGATGTCCTTAGGGTGGTGTAGACATTCCTCTATTGTCAGGGATGGGGAATCTGCAACTAGGTTAATACGACTGTGTTGGTTACTGGTTAGTTATAGACCATGTACTCAGATGTCTGATGTTCATTTTCTGATGTGCTCTGTTACGCCCACTTGGAGGGCTATACTTGTATTGCAGTTGATGTGTTATATACTAATAAAAATTATTTGCTAAAAAAACAAACAAAAAAAAAACAGTCCCCAGCTAAAATAGACAAGTCCCCTACGTATGCCAGGTTTCTAGCAACAAAAAGTATTAAACAGAAAGTCATTTCCACCATCAGTATCTATGTTGACATATGTGGAACATGTTCTATTGCTCTAAATATATGGAGAAAATCCACTCATACATTGGTAACAAGGTATTTGCTTAAAACGTCATTTGTAATTTTATGCTTGCAATATTAACCATAATCTGTGCTAAGCCAGCACATGCATACCGATGAAAAAGCATTCAGCGAGAGCATCACTCATTGACAGTGCGGCAGGTAAAGTGGAGAAACTAAGTTATACGTCATTCATCAAGTGATAGAGATGACAGATAAGTTTTGGATGTGCACTGGCTCCATGGCAGGAAATGGCGGAGAAAGATAAGGAATGAGATGACATCACTGAAGCAGGGACAAGAGCAGTCAGTCAATTAGCAATCAGTGTGACAATAACACTGACAGTGTGGCACCAGTAAAACATTACCGAGCCAGGGAAGATCTGTCATTGACTGGGAGGTGATACTGGTGCATTAGGAGGCATGGTAATGTGACACAGTACACCCTTGAAAAGAACCAGGTGATGTACAGGGTAAGATTTGTGCATGATTGGAGGGGAAGGTATATAAATTCTCTTAAGGATTGAGTGTATCATGCCGCTGCAGGCAAGTAGAACTTTAAATAGCAAACATGTGTCACTTTCACATTCAAGATATACATAGAAGGTCCTGGAACTGACAATACATGAAACCGTTCATACACATCATACATACAATTAAACAGTGTTAAAATATTTGCAACAAGGCACTAGTTTCACAAATGGTACAGAACATCCTAAAATATTCTAATAAATTTTTTTAACAAATTTACAGAAGTTCAAACTATAAAAAAAGGGGGAAAAAATGCTTTATTCTCCAATATACAAGATGAGGACAAACATTTATTGACCCAGTAAAGTCATAACTAAGAATTGAGACATTATTGGGCTTTAGGGGAGCAATAGAATGAGCAGTAGTGAGAAGTAAAGTAACCTACGTGAAGTCGCCTTTCATCTGTCTATTCACGTCAAGGCCCTGCTAGGGCAAACATTAAAAGGGATGCTTGGGGAGCATATTTCACCTTCGCCAAGTGCACTCCAGCCACTATGTCTGACAGAAAGTACGAAGCTGCCTGGCCACGATTTGTGTCTTTGTACTTGGCCAATGATTTCAGCAGGGGCTGATTGGAGGAAGATTTGCAGTACTGGTAAAAGCCTGCCAAGTAAAACAGGTTCTATACACTCTTCTGCATATAGTACCCGTCTGAACATAATCGAAAATACCGGAAGCTAGTTTATGATTGGCTGCTAGTATTTACTGCCCACCAGAGCTCTTTGTACACTGTGTTAAATTAGGCTTTGATAACTCAAATAAGAAGTTATTCAAATATTTCCAATTGCGGCTTTCCATAAACATAAAAGCCAAATTCACTTCCATAAATAATTTTAAAAAATAATATACAGTAAGCTTGCAGCAAAACTATAGCCATAGGAGACCATATGACTGTCATGGGGACGGCAAGAACAGAGGGCACAGAAATGTTTTGCTATGTAGTGTTAAGTAGAATGTGCTCAACTTACTTTGTTTTGTCACCTCACTCCCAGAGGGTGCAACCCAAAATCATGAACATCCAAGTATGAGAATAATGTGTATGTGCCTCCACACAAAGCAGTTCTTGGTGCCTGAGCAACCAATTGTCAGCCCCAGGCATTGTCAGGTAAGGGACAAGCCGAAGCCAATGCAAACACTGGCTCTCAGAAAGGGGGTACATGCACAGGATTAATGAAAGATCTGGCAGCGCCCTAGCAGGGGTGAGATCACTAAACAACACTAATCTGATAAGCCACAATATATGTCGAGCAATTCTAATGCAATAACTAGGTTCGTTTAGTTCCTAGCATTTTTCTTCATTGTGGGAAATAGAATCTATTTTATTAAATATATATGATGACGCAGGCACAAATGGAGCCTATTTATAAAGCACAGCATGTAACTTTTACCAGAGATTCACTGGTAGTGACTCAATCACTATCATTTAAAACACATGCACCTGGAAGACTGGCAGTAAATGATAATTTTGAGATTCACTGCTTTATAAATATGTTCCTAAATTCATGTACAATTAAAGTAAAAATAACCCTATGTACATTTTATATTAAATACAGGGTCTTACAATATACTAAAACAAACATAATGGTTTTCAGTTTACTGAGAACATAAAGTCCCAAAATCTGTATCCTATAAACCTTTTTTTATTACTTTCTGCATTTTAATGAAGGTAAATAAATAGCTGTTTAGAAATGACAGATATCTAGTAGTATAAAGTTTATGAAAACAAAAAGCTGACATTATAATTACATTATTTAGCACAAAAATAAGGATTAGTTGTGTGTGTGTGTATATTCTTGTGGCTATAGGCCTTGTTGGCCCTTCTCCAAACATAGTGCTTATGATTGTGACCATAAAGCTCTATTTTGGTCTTGTCACTCCAAATTACAGTGTGCCAGAAGATGTGAGGCGTGTCAAGGTGTTGTCGGGCATACTGTAACCAGGCTTTTTGTGGCATTGGTGCAGTAAATGCTTCTTTCTGGCAACTCGACCATGCAGCTCATTTTTGTTCAAGTATCGCCATATTGTGCTCATTGATACAACCGCAGCATCTTTTTCCAGAGCAGCCTGTATTTCTCCTGAGGTTACCTGTGGATTTTTCTTTGTATCCCAAACAATTCTTCTGGCAGTGGTGGCTGCAATCTTTCTTGGTCTACCTGACCTTGGCTTGCTATCGAGAGATCCCTGAATTTTCCACTTTTTAATAAGAGATTGAACAGTACTGACTGGCATTTTCAAGGCTTTGGGTGTCTTTTTAGATCAGTTTCCATCTTTATAAAGTTCCATTACCTTGTTGCACAGGTCTTTTGACAGTTCTTTTCTGCTCCCCATGGCTCAGTATCTAGCCTGCTTAGTGCATCCACCTGAGAACTAACAAACTTATTGACTATTTATACACAGACACTAATTGCAATCTAAAAAGCCACCGATGTGGGAAATTAACCTTTCATTGCCATTTTAACCTGTGTGTCCCCTTGTGTGTCTGTAGCAAGGCCAAACATTCCATGGCATGTAAACTTTTGATCAGGGCCATTTGGGTGATTTCTGTTATCATTATGATTTAAAAAGGAGCCAAACAACCATGTGACTATCCTTAAATAAAAAGACAGTTATTTGGCATTAACAGTCATATTTTCAATATCAATGCCAAAATGTCATGATTTCTGCCAGGGTATGCAAACCTTTGAGCACAACTGCGTGTGTGTATGTATGTGTGTGTATGTGTATATGTACAGGGCTTAAAGTGGAAATTTGCCAGCTGACATGTCAGGTACACAGTCGCAGACCGCGTACCTGACTTGCGGGAGAAGCTCCACGGTCTCCATCTGTTTCTGCTTCAGATGCAGACCGCAGAGCAGCTCCTGTCAGTTCCGGGTTCCTTCGGTCGGAGCTCTGACAGTTCTGAGCTCTACAACAAATCCCAGCAATAATACATTATACAGGGTGTTTAATATATTATTGCTGGGATTTGTTGTTCCTCTATAGCTGCTGGTGTTCTACAGTGTGCCGCTTTTTCTTTTTTTTTTAAACAAGGAACATTAAAACAGGTCCCCCTTACTTGTTTCTGAACCCTTGTAAGTCACTGCAGCGGCGGCGTGCTCTGCGGGCGTGTTTCCGGCGGCCGTGTGCGCGGTGGGCATGGCGTCCGCAGCTCGCATAGCGTAACTCGTGTATGGAGCTGCGAACAGGCGGGCGTGAGTGTGAAATTTTAATTTTAGCCAACGAATAGACAATGGAAAACGCTGACAACGTTTACCATCGTCGATTTTTATCGATTTAATCTAATAATTGTTGCAGCTCTACAGAATACCAATGTATAATACATAGCTGCTAATGTTCTGCAGTGTGTTGCTGTATTATACAATGCAGAACACCATGCACAATACAATGCAATGCAGAAAACCAATGTAGAATACACCGGCACACTGCACAACATTAGCAGCTATAGAGGAACAACAAATCCCAGCAATAATACATTATACATGCTGTTTAATCTATTATTGCAGGGATTTGGTGTTCCTCTATAGCTACTAATGTTCTGCAGTGTGCCGCTTTAAAAAAAAAAACACACAGGAAACATTACAAAGCTCCCGGCCGATCTTGACTTACCTTGAATGACGGTGTTGTCGGCAGGCAGGTTTGACAACATTTTCCATCGTCGATTTTAATCGACTTAATCGAATCATTGTTGCAGCTCTAGATATAATTTCACGTTATTTTAATACAGTCCTGGGAAACATGGCAGACTGATGCTGCACAACATGTATGTCGCAGAAGACGCTAATGGAACTGCAACAATTAAGATACCTCTGCATCTCTGAACTAGTCCCTATTACTGGAGCTATGGGCTCCAGCAAGCAATTGGTCTTGTCCACTAGCTTGCCTGCTAAATAAGTTGTGGCAACAAGATAGGAAGCTAGTGGTCCACAGCTCTGTGAGGTTTGGAAAGGTGCCCTCAACCAACTTTAAAAAAAAATTAAGTCAACAGCAATGGCGACCCAAATAAGTAAATTGATTGGGTGCACTGGATGCATAAATATGCTTCAAGCCTATTGCCATCTACTTCCCCTCCCTAAGGTGCAAAGCATAGGATTTCTTCAAATTAACTAAAGCTGCAAATTAAAATATATAAATATCAAATATAAAAAAAAAAGTATGTATATTTTCATAGTATACTTGCATTATTTGGACAACCCCTATAGCTATATGCTTGCATAGCTCTTGAAGCCACAACCCGCCCCAGTGTTAACATTCTGCCAAGGAGCTGTTCCCAACGTAGGAGATGGCCCCATAAAATGTGCAGGGAGAAGATTTGGGCTTGCAGGAAGTAACCATTGGGGTGGGCCACAGCTTTAAGAACTCAGTAAATATACAGCTGAAGGAAAGAGGTTGGGTGCCATTAAGGTGGCGTATACTTTAAAAATATAAACACTTTAAAACACAGGAAGACAGAACAATTTGTTTTTGGAATATTTGTCCTTGTAAGTTTTGAAGCAGCCACTTCTGTATGAGAAATGCTTTTAAAAATTGATGCCCCCGCCATGTTTGATTTCAAGTTGGACAGGATGCCCAGACTACAATCACTTCAGGCTTTTACAGTCTACTATAAAAAGGTTGCTTTGAGTAGATCATGTTGTTCTGTAAAATCCACTTTAGCTTTTCATACATCCATTTAATGTTACATCCTAAGACAATCTATTATTATGGTTTGTTAAACCAAAATGTAAATTTCATTTCAAACATTGATCACACATTACCCACTAGAAGTCTTCATTCCCCAAAAAGTCACTGGGAGGACAATGACACACTTACCTAGAAGAAAGGAGAGAAGAGTTAGGACTACATATATTATGCACCCCTATTAACAAATTATATAATAAACTCCCCTAACAATGTAGCACAGAAACAAGCAACCTTTAGTAGATTTCCCCTTTTTAGCATGTAAACACCACTACCTGTGATGGTCCCTTTAGCTAGCAAGATCCCATCTTCCCCCACAGATAAAGTGAATTACACCTTGGTGGGCAATCTAAGATATTTTATGTGTCCTTCAAACAGCCACATGAAAAATAGTCATACCAATGAAGATAACTCTGTAATACTGCAGTAAAAGGAACATTCACAAATATACTACTATTATTGCTCTTACAACTGTGATACATGAAGCTGTCTAACAACGTGTGCAAAAAACAATGGCAGTAACCCATAGCATCTAGTCGTAAATCCGAATTCAGTGGCTTCAACGGAGCAGAATAAGATAAGCTAAATGGTTGATATGGCTTAAAGTATTACTAGAAGCTTGACGTTTTTTATCTTAATGCATTCTCTGCATTAAGGTAAAAAACGCAGAGTACCTTTCTATAACCACTGACACCCCAACCCCCCACGCACCCAAACCCCCACCAAACACACACACACACACATACATACCTGTGGTTGCTCATCTCCTCCACTGGAGCTACTCTGCTTTCTCCGAACTCCCTGGGGGAGGGTACTGAGGGCAGAGGAGCCAAAGATTCCTTCCGCTGTCAGTCTAACTGTGCCTGTGAGAGCGTGGGACGTGCCTTGCCACATGCTGTGTGTGTCTATGGACGCACACAACTAGGTGTAGGAATGCGCACAGACTGGTGTGTCCGCAGCAGCCAGCTACCTGATGGAGACACTCACTCATGGGGGAAGGTCGGGGGTTAGCGGTCTGGGGACAACTACAGAACGAAGAAATAAAGTTGAAGAAACAAAAGGCAGTTGAAATAAGTCTGGCCCTCATAACCATTAAAAAAGTGAAGGTTTAATATCACTTTAAAGCACCCTACTGCAGTTTGTACGGCTTTTGAAATAGTTCAGCCCATGTCTTTACGATCCACTTTTGGGAAAATCTGTAGTTGATGCAGAGTAATGTCTTGCCTGTACAATGTTGGCACATACAAGCTAGTAAAAATGGGTAAGTGGAAATCCATTTACGTTATACAATAACAATATACGCTACATGCTACGGCTGGGAAATTGTAGACATACAGACAGATAGGATGAGGAAAAGTCCTAAAATGCTATAGAAGTCTAACAGGGTTATTCACAAAAGGGTGACAAGTTTGGAGAAGGCAGGAGAAGTGAACAATCTAGGACAAAATAGCCGATTTGGGAAAAATGATCTGATCCATCTTATTTTCAAGTTCAGCTATGTTGTCCTAGATTGCTCACTTCTCCTGCCTTCTCCAAACTCTTCACCTTTTTGTGAATAACCCTGTAATCGTTTACAATGAATACTGCTCCTTGATGTTTAAACATTTTAGTTTCCTGCAGAATCAGCTGGTACTCTGAGCACTGCTTGTACTGGACAGGAAGTTCAGGAAATCAGAGCAGAGAGAGTTGGAGCTGTTTGGAAATCTGATGACCAACTGCTGGAACAAAAATGTAAAGAGATACTTTGCTGGGCAATGTATATTTGTTTGATATGGATTAATTATTGAAAAAAGTGAGAGGTTAATACTACTTTAAATATATTACTTATACAGAGAGATCTATACACACGTCACATAGTGGCTATCTTAATGTTAAAAAAAAAAAAAAAAAAGATACTATAACACAGTTAACTAGGTTAAAATGCCTGGTCAATTGTCTGCTTCAAAATATTTCCAGGCTAGCCTTCTGTAAATATAATTAACTGTAAAAAAAAGACTCCCCAGTCATGTTTTTAAATGTAGGTATTGATTTTGCCATTAAATAGGGTGGGGCATTCCTTAGTCTACGCTTGATTAGTAAACCTATTCCTATACTGCTGGTAAAAGGTGTCTTTACTGCATACACAATCTGTGTTTTCTTTTCCTTTGAACACATTTTAGAATAAAATGTAAAACAGCCAAAAATTTATACTTATGCACATTAATTAGTTCCCCTCTAGGGTTTTTTTTTTTCAGACAATAAACAAGCCCAGTTAATGAACCATACCAAATAGAATCTGCATCACTTTAAAGAGCATGCTAAAGGGTGTCACATGACCAACGTCTGCATAACTAAGCATATATATCACCTACCAAGCAAACAAAGCACCACTCTATATACTCCGGTATTAAAAAAATATATATATTATATATATACAAACACATACATCTTCACTGATATTCAAATATCAAGAAATAATAACAACAACCGCACCTATCCCCTCCAAATATACAGATCAATTTTTTGGAATACCAATAAAAACATTTTTTTAATGCTTGTATGATTTAAAGTGCTGAATATTTTTGCATGGGAGGCCATATAAAGCTTTTTGTTATTTTTATGAACCAAATCAGAGGCTTATTCACTTGATTCTTCTCCACTATATTTTTATGTATAATTCCTTAGTACACACAAAAAAGTTGGGCTTTCTTTTCTATAGTTTCCAGGTTGTAGATTTGTACTCTTTGTAAACAATGGGTCAAAAGCCACTGTATGCCAGTTTTGTTCAAATGGTCCCATTGAAGGGGTATATAGGAAAAGAAGGCATAGTGACATCAAATACTGAGCTCAATTCCTTTAATAGACAAGGATAGATGCCATCTGGACCAGGTTCTTTACACATTCTAAATGTGCTTAGGAGTAACTGCCTGTCTACTTGAGTTAGCCAAGTACCGTAACGTTAAATGGGGAGCATTAGTGATTTCTCTCAACCATATTCACTACCACTGACACCTTCTTAGTGCATACAGATGGAAGATGCCTACTTAAGATTGCAGCTGTGTCTTTGTACTCTACAATTACATTTCCTAATTCAGCTTTTAGGGAGACTATATGATAGGTTTTTTAGATTGTGAATACTAAACATTTGGGGGATTTATCTTACAAATATCTAAACCCAGCACCTAAAAATGTTATATATTGCAGTTTGCCATTCCTTAGATGTGGTGGCTTGAATTCATTTTCATTTTTAACCTTTTATTCCCTTTCATTTTAACCTGGTGGTTCAGCCAGTTAAACATTTCTAGTCTTAGGGTGGCTATGCTCAGTCCTGCGCTGCACACTGGTTCAATCGCTTGAAGAATATCCCTGTGCAACAACGAGCAGCATCCAACTACAAAATGCACTTGTTATCTTCTTCTAGGTCGGGGTAGACAACCTCAGCACTCCAGCTGTGATGAAACTATAAATCCGTTATGTGTCGGATTTTGGGAGTCATGCCTGTGTCTGTCAGGCTCTGGCAATGCTTCGTAGCACTTGTAGTTCCACAGCAGCTGGATTGCCAAGGGGTTAACTACCCCTTTTCTAGGTGTTCACAAACTACCTAATAATCACAAATAATCACAAATGATGCTCTGGAACATCACAAATGATTATCGTCGGGGGGG
>NW_017307495.1:348592-385862 GCF_000935625.1 Nanorana parkeri | reverse complement strand
GGGGGGGGGGGTGTTTGCAGGAACCTCAAAGATATGTGATAACAGCCCAATCCCAATCCAGCCAAAATACAGCTAACATCTGTCATCTCATGTCTATGTGCTATGCATAGCACGGGAAGATAAAGCAAAGCAAAACACGGTGGAGGAATACCTAATGACAGAATAGCCTATCTTGAAAAAGACCGGAAGCAAAGGTTATCTCCTCCATTTACTATTTAGGATACTAATGGCATTCCAATCAAACCAGTGCTACTTATCTAGACAGTCTAGCAGTCACAGTCAAAGATAGTGTATAAATGGAACCAAGCCAGCACTTCACAGGCCTAATCTTATAAAATGTACATTTATGCTGATTACTGATACCCCAGTGAATAGATAGTTATGGCTTTACTATTACTTAACATTGCTTGTGTGTGAGGACTGCAAATCTTTGCATATAGTGAATGCTTATGTTATGGAGATATGGGTACTTTATTGCCACTGAGATTACTGATGGAATTGCTATAGATTTGGCTCGCAGACCTGTTATAGTTACGTAATCCTCAAAATAATGTCTTAAAGCTGTTGGCAGACATCTTCTATTGAGCTGTATTAAACCTAAGGGTCAGGTCTTACAATTACCGGATATATAGCATCCTGAGTATCTCTTTTATGAAAGGAATAGTCCATTATTACAGGCAGGCTATATATTTTCATTTGGGGCTACAGGATACATTATTTATAATTGCCATAAACACTGTGAAGCTTACATAGCAACATGAAGACAACAGACATTTATTTTCATTAGCCAAGCTCAAAAAACCCAAGTACCAGGTCAGAGCGGTAACTTACAAGTTGCTACTGAGCCCATTTTTTTCATTTGTTCCTGGTGTGGACCTCAGGTTTTCCAGGATCTTTGACAGGGAAATCTTAGACAATGTGAATTAAATGTACTGACCAGCAATCACGCAGGTTCAGCTTCTTTTGTTGTTCAGGCAGAAATAGTTGACCGCTTTTAAACTTTATAGACAGTTTCTGTATTATGGGGACATTTCAAAGGCCCATTATATTTTAGACAGCACTATAAAAACTGAATTCTGCTCAGCCTTAAAAAAAAACAGCCCTCGCTAGGTTAAATGCTTGGTTAGACTAGGGAGGGTGAAAAGTAGAGAAACCCTTATCCTTGCTCTGATCTGGTCCTGCCCTGGAATGTGAACAGGCCCTCAATGGCCTCAGGTACAATACAGGACCAGTACAAGATGACACAAGGGAGCGGCCACAGGTCTAGAAAGGAGGAGCATTTTTGGGAACTGGTCACGAGAATGCTGCTGCTAATTACACACCACACATTACATCACATAATTTATGTCACACCGCAGTGTCACCACATCCTTTATGCAGGAGAGTCCTACCGCACTACTTACTGGTATGTCCCTTGCTGTGGGTGCTGTAGTGACTGTGGATGGTGCCGCTTAAAATTCAAGTAGTAAAGGATGTCACCAGCACACTGTGCTGATGCCTGATAAAGGGACCGTGAGTGGCCCTGAAACGTTGCTATGTGATGAGATGTGTGTGCATCAATAAAATGATCACTTCTTGAAGATTGAATTATGGTGTGCTGGTGACATACTTTACTACTTGGATCATGACATTTATGTCACAACGCAGTGTCATCACAACATTTATGCCACACCGCAGTTTCACCACATCATCACGGCATTTATGTCACACAGCAGTGACACCATATCATCAGAAGACTTAAAGTAGATCTAAACCCTAACTGTAGGACATTTATTGTTCTAAAACACTGAGTAATATAACCAACTTCCATGTTAAGTTTATATACCAGAGGCTGCTAATCTCCTGAAGTTATTTTCAACCATGTTCTATCTACATGCTTTCGCTCAAGTGTTGGCTGCACATCACTGTTCCTGATTGGTTTCCTAACAGTGACAACTGTAAACCATGCCTGTGCAATATGTTTCAAGACAACCACTAGTAGTGTTTACCGGGAACAAGTGTAACAGAGTGACAATACAAAATCACAACTGGGAGACAATTGTCACCCTATAACGGGAAGTGCCTGAGAAGGGACCTTCACGGCAGATCACCAGATATTATTTTAATGAAAGTTGCACATTTTAAAAGACTGAAAACAACTTTTGAAATTACATTAACATGTTGGAGCTTATATAAGATGATAGTAATCGGGTTTCCATATACTTTAACTACAAAAGGGCACTTGGCTTTTTACCTTTAAACTAAGGATTTAAAACTATTCTGTCATTGTTAGTAAGAAAGAGCAAAACTATGCAAACTCCTACAGTCTATGTAGACAGTGCTATGGTGGGAATCAAACTTGGGTCCAAAGCTCTGCAAAATAGCAGTGTAAACAACCAAATTCCTCTACAGTAAAGTAAATCTATAGTGATATCTTTTGGTCAGGTAGATAAAACATTGCATATGTTTGCATTTCCTAATCCAGCCAGCATGGTGATCTACGGGCTCTTTTTCACTTTTATCAAACTAGTGTTACCTGCTTTGCTAAAGTCTGCTGCTCACAAAGCTCAATAGCTTCAGCTGAACAGTACACACATAGGTGAATGAGTCATATGAAAGATGCATCCCCTTGAAGACACACAGCTTTTGCTGCTCTCTCTTTTTAGAAATCCCTAATGTTTTGGGACATCAGTCAAATTGGTGCAATTTGTATAAATATTAATAAAACATATACTTTAATACAATATCAAGTTTAAAAACTTGAAAATATTTTAAAAATATATATAATTTAACCACTTATTTTCTTGTACCATTAGGGCATACTGTAGGTAGCAATAAAATCCCTATTCATGTACATGCCAACTATTCTCTATTATTATTTTTATAGGATTGCAAAGTCCAAATAATATACAGCACAGGGTCAACCAGGGCATTTGTTGAGAGGAAGAAGTACAATGAAAAAAAACTTCTGATCGGTTGGTGTGTTATACTTTAGCATATTAAAAATGGCCAAAATGTTTACAATGTATAGTGGATCATCATATTGATTATACTGCAGAAAGCATTATCTGCATCAACATATGTCCATATACAAGTCAAGAAAAAGTATAGTGCTGAGTTATAGTAATTAGTTCAACCTATACACACCTATGAATTATAGTGATTCATGCTTATCCTTTCAGGATATACCACCTAGTATATTGACTTGGCTTATTCGGGCACTGCATTAGAATGAAATAACAGTGTACCCCTGGCTTATCACATCAGGAATTGCACACTTTACCCCAGTCATTTCTCCATACGTTGATCTCAGCACAGCTTGAATTATCACTGAATTCTCTCTTCAGTGAGCTCAGAGACCAGGTACTTTAAACAGTTATATATTGGAGGACTGCATCTTCAATGCTGCCACCAGCCATCCACTGCCCATGCAGTAAATACAATGCCGATACAGCACGCAGGCTCTGTGCTAATAAATTCAGTTAATTTCTTAAAAAGGAACAAACCCATAAATTCAGGAGTTTATCCGACAATGAAAATTTAAAAAAAAAAAAAAAAACACACAACTTTAAAGTGTGCAGGGGAAAAATATAAATCACAAGGACACAGGGCCAGCACCCAAGTAATGACAGAATAAATGAGAACACATGGAGATTAAGGAGAGAGACAGCCAGCAGTGAATGCAGAGGGTGAGAGATGTACAGTAGAACACAGCCTGCAGGATAAATAGGGGAAATTAAGGATAAATTAGGATATGGGAACATAGCTGTGAAGGAGAGATGGAAGTAAACAAAAATCACAGCAAAACGGAAGAAAGGAATTAGGAAAAAAAATCTGGGAACGCTTTATTAAAAGTCAAGGAAGAAAAGGGAAAAACCATATGAGCCCCTACTATTTCAAAGAGGGTGGGTTGGTAATGAGGACAGAAAATATATCAATAAAAAAATGTAAGGATCCACTAAACACGAAGCCAAACCATACCGGTGTATATTCGGCTGCCCACACACAATAGAGGGCAGAAGGATGACAAGATGTGCAGACATGATCTGGCTGTCCCCAAGGTACAAATATTGCAATTGCTTCAGGCGGCTTCTAAAACTTGTAATGTTGTCTAGCAAGTTGATGCACATGTGGAAGGGAGAGGTGCAGACACTGCCGGCACCACTTATCCTGAGGGATATCTATATCAACCAAAAAAGCTAAGCGATTGTTGTTCCTTCAACAACTTTTGAGCATCTGCACAACATGAGTAATGCTTGGGGGCTGAACTATGGGATACAAGTATATTTACTCCATTAGTTCCATTACACATGTGCAATAAGAAAAAACAGTTAACACTGTATATTAAAAGTTCACCGTTCAAGCCAAAGGTAACTTTGAAAACAGTGCAATGTCATAGTTCCTATTGAGATAATGCCTATACAACGGGACAGCCAGAGAAGGTATCAAAAGAGTGGATGCATCTCATCTACTCACTGTGCGGAGTCGTTTGAAAAAAACTACAATTCCTTTATATTGTTTATTTTCGCACATGGCCAAACCTGAGCTGCAGTACTGTATAGAACCTTCTATTGTACATTGCCGTTTTAGAGTCTACAGCTATGTTGACTGTCATACTCTTGGCTGTGCTCTTTTCGAAATTTGCAATAAAAATATCGAAACAGAAAAAAAAGCTACAATTCCAATTTTGCAATGGGAATTGTAGTTCCCAATAGTTGAGATTGTGGGCCGGCCTGTTACTCATGTTTGAGGGAATAGTGGGGTGGGACAGACCAGGAGTCTTCTGATCAGGTCAATCAAAGAACGCAAAGTAAGAGAGCATGCAGCTCCACCGGTTGTATACAAGTGGTGGCAGGGCAAAAGCAGCTACTAGTTGTACAAAAAAGAAAAAACAGGGGACACAGACACGTTTACTAAACATTCATCTTGGGATTTCTCTGCTGAGGCTTACCTCTTTAAGGTAAAAAATGACAGTTCTGCACAGGGTTTAGCTTTAAGTCTTGTTGAGGCGAGATGAGCATAAGACAAATACGTAAGGCAGAGCAAGAGATAAACAAATGCAGAAGAAAGAGTTGCATGGGTCACCAGTTCTTAAATTACATTAACCATTCCAAACTATTAAACAGACCACGTAGGTGACTTCTGGTGTGTCACGGTAATATAAATGGGGAATCATAGCAAATAAGTACAAAGATAGTATACCATATTGAAAAGGAAAGATTGGATTTATTGTAAAAACTAGGTGGTGCAGTTCATAAAACATATATGGTTTTTGGTGCACTCTGATGCACTGACGGCCTACTCCACGGGTAGGCAAACCTTGGCATTCGAGCTGTTGTGGGAACTAAAGTCCCATGAGGCATTGAAAAACTTAAAGTCACAAGCATGACTCCCATAGACAGATAGGCATGATAAAATTTGTAGTTTCACTCATTATACCTGACATGCTAGAATGCCTACCGCAGGCTGATCTAATGCAATGCACTTTAACACATAAAACACCACGTTTAGGTGTGTGCAGTACTGCACTGCACATATGCGTAGGGCCGCAACCAACTAGCTAACCAATTAATCAATAATGAGAATAGATGTCAACTATTCTCATTATCGATTAGTTGGTTGGATCCCCTAGCTCTCTCCTCCATGCTGGGAGGAGGGCACAGCAAGCAGTGGGCAGGTGCAATAGCCAGCCTGATATTGGCTATTGCCATTTGAAATAGCTAATGTCAGGCTGGCTATTGCACCTCACCACTACCTGCTATATTTACATTCAGTTGCTGTCTGCAGAATCTTGCCACTGGCAGCCGTCATTCTCTGGCGGAAGCTATTCAAGCTCCATGTGCTTACACTACAACACTGGAACGCACGGTACCACAATGCTGTGTGTTTCAGTGCAGTGTGAATGCAAACAAATTGTGCATGCAGTTGCATTCTGAAGTAAACTTTGTAACACTGCATTTGAGTATTTTATTTTAAATTAAGGATGGGATATATTTACTATATCCAATTAGTTGAAAAATAAATCGGCCAACTAATCAATTATGAAAATAATCATTAGTTGCAGCCCTACAAATGTGAAGGGAACCTAGGAACAGCATACAAACACTATATCAAATAAGGACAGAACTTTTTTTTTCTGTAAGAACCCTCCATGAAGATGATAACATTTCAACTTCCATAGTGTACTGGCAAACATCGAAATCAGCTTAATGTGAAATCAGGAGAGGAACACTTGGAATAGGGCACCCTTTTTCCATGACATAGTGTAATGTAAAATGTAATGGGCATGCCTGAATAGTATTGCCAGGTGTTACCTCTTAAGTATATGATCTTGCAAACATTGGAGTAACATTACTCGGAAGAAAAGAGACCAAAAATTTTTCAAACAAGTGTTGATACAAAACTGCATTTCCGTATATTCTTCCGACATGCACAAACCTGTATATATGTATTTCTTTTTAGTACATTCAGCTGATACACGGTGCAAGCAATGATTAACACATATTATATAGAATGGGCAGAGGCAATATCTCTGCAAAACAATATCAGTAACAGAAAAAGGAAATTATTTTCTTTATCCAGAACGTATCCACACAACAAAAGTCTAGAAGGAGGAGCCAGCAAATTGCAGAGTATGAAAACCAAACAGCAATTAGCCTAAGCAACAAATCATTAGAAGACACCTCAAGCTAGGTCTTCCATTAACGCAAGCAGCCTTATTTCCTGGTTATGCTCCATTACCTCACACTTATGCCTGCAGCAACCATGATTACTGCCTGGCAGTGTGTAGGAAAGGGAGCCTCTGCCTGTAGTCACTGCAAAGGTTCTCAACCAAAAAGAGGGATAAGACGGAGGAAAAACAGGACTCCGACTAGACATAGCAATCCTCCCACTCTCTGCTATATTAAACATTGCTTGACACTTGACCTAACCACAAGACCTCTGGACACCTGAACCAGCAGCAAAGAGGAGGTCTTCTGTGTGGGGACAGAGGATGCCAGTCTATTAAAATAGTCAATAAACATATTTCACACCTTAGGTAAACCTCTATATTACGATACTGCAAATATATACATATTTATCTAGCTATTGCAGACTGTTCTTTAGAGCTGCAACAGTTATTCGATTAAAATCGACGATGGAAAACGTTGTCAACGTTTTCCATCGTCGATTCGTCGGCTAAAATTCAAATTTCCCGCTCGCCGCTGCTTACGCCCCCGCCGTTTACGCCACTTACGCCCGCTGCTTACGCCACGCCCACGTCGTTTAAGCCGCTCGCGCCTACGCCGGTATACCCGCTCACGCGACGCCGCTTACGCCACGCTGAGGACATGTGTCTGGCCCTCTCATCCTGGTGAGCTGCCCGATTCGCCGCTGCCCGCCGACATGATCAACGCCGCTGCCCGCCGACAACACCAAGGTAAGTGGAGATCGGCCGGGAGCTTTTTAATGCTGCCTGTGTGTGTGTTTTTTTTTTTTATTTAAAGCGGCACACTGCAGAACATTATCAGCTATAGAGGAACACCAAATCTCAGCAATAATACATTATACCGGGTGTTTAATGTATTATTGCTGGGATTTGTTGTTCCTCTATAGCTGCTAATGTTCTGCAGTGTGCCGCTGTATTATACAATGCAGAACACCATGCACAATACAAGGCAATGCAGAAAACCAATGTATAATACAGCGGCACACTGCAGAACATTAGCAGCTATAGAGGAACAACAAATCCCAGCAATAATACATTAAACACCCTGTATAATGTATTATTGCTGAGATTTGGTGTTCCTCTATAGCTGCTAATGTTCTGCAGTGTGCCGCTTTATTATACATTGGTTTTCTGCATTGCATTATATTACAGCGACACACTGCTGAACACCAACAGCTATAGAGGAACAACAAATCCCAGCAATAATATATTAAACACCCTGTATAATGTATTATTGCTGGGATTTGTTGTTCCTCTATAACTGGTCAGTGGTAATCTGCATTGCGCAGTATAATCATTATACAGCGCACTGCAGAATACCAGCAGCTATAGAGGACTACAAATCCCAGCAATAGTACATTATAGTATAATGTACTATTGCTACATTCCTCTATAGCTGCTGGTATTGTGTACTGCGCCGCTGTATAATGTACTATATTGCACACTACACTCTTTTTTTACTTCCACCGCGCCAAGCTTGCTCCCGTGATGGACTACAATCTCAATAGAAACTAGTAGTCCATCAATGGAGCCTTTTTTTTTTTATATCCGATTAATCGATTAATCGAACTTAATAATCGGCTAACGAATCGATTATGAAAATAATCGTTAGCTGCAGCCCTACTGTTCTTAACTAAGATATTTCATCTTTACATTGATATCATGTAAAAGAAAAAATGCCATCTGACTTATGACTGAACCAGGATATGACATGACATTTATGCAGACGAGGACCCTCTAAACGTAAGCAGCCTTCAACTCACTCAATCTCCAGTGTCGGATACTGTATTAAAGGAGAACTATGAGATGAGTGATTTCCACTCACCTCATAGTTCTAGCCGACCTGTGACAATGAGACTGTCACAGGTCGGCTCAGTAGATCGGGAGGTGAGCGAACACATACCAGGTTCGCTCACCTCTCGATCCTGTCAAGGCTCTCTGCCGTGACAGGGGGAGGGGCTGGATTCCCCTCTCCCCGCTCCGAGCTGTCAGCGCTGACTGGCGGAACGGACGGGGGAGGGGGCGGGTACAGCTGGCTCTGCCTCTAGATAGGCAGAGCCAGCTGTCACTCACGCAGCTGGGCGGATCCCGTCATCTACGTCGGGATCCGCTCCGGCTGCGGTGTCTCAGTATACCGCGAGCTGTAGCTCGCGGTATACTGAGCTTAGGGTAACGGGAGGACGCTAGTTTGTGTCCTCCCGTTACCCTGAGGAGAACTATGGGGAAAAACACTGACCCCATAGTTCTCCTTCAAGCCAGCCAGCACCCGCTGTTTGAACTACCAAACGGTGACTACATCTGATATGATGCAGTCAATGTTCAGTGGACCAATCTCCACCCGCCACCTTCGATTTTGCAATCAAAGTTTGTCAATCTAGGTGGTGCAGACCAGGTCATCCAAGGCTCGAATTATGGCTAATTCCTGCTGAATCTGCCAAAAGTCAAGCCATGTATGCCCAGCTTATTATTTTTACAAGATGTGGGCCAGACTGTTGCTAGAACCTACTCCCACTTTCAGCTGGACACTACTCATTACCAAGGGAGGTGTGAGGAGGGAGGCATCAAGTTATCCTAAACATTTTTCTGTATTGTGTTATCCAAGTCGGTGGTAGTGAGCATCCCCTTCCCTTTCTGGCTATAGAGCACTCAGACATGCAGAATACTTCCCTACTGCCTCTTGACACTACTTAAACCGTAGATGAAGAAGGTGCTTGCTCTGTCTGACCCCAACTGCATAGTATGGACCCTGAGAAAGTTCAAGTTATGACAAAGGACACCCTGTACCTAAATTAATTAAATCTAGCTGTATATCTATCACAAATAAATGTTTCTACTTGGGCAATAGTTGAATTTGAGGCCCACACAGGGACCTGTGGATTATAATGTCCAACTCCAGACTGAAGAGAAACTGAAAAATGTGTGATCAACCCTCAAGGTAGATCTTTATCTCAAACTGTAGGCTCACCACTCCCTATATCAATACATTGTACATAAAGGACACAGAGCTAAGTGGTAAGAAGAATCCAGTCCTATTCATAGTTTGCACAATCTCAATCACCAGCAGAGGTCTCCAGAGATTCTGCTGGATTAATGAAATGGCAAGTGCCCTGGAGATTGCAAGCCATGTAACATATAAGAAGCCAACAAAGGCGTACAGGAGTTGTTGATAACTTAGGCTTCCCTTTATGCTGTATGCATGTATTATATAGATCTAAAGGCTTTGTTAAAACAAAGTATAGTTTTACTTTCAAACATTGTCTCCCCTTCCTGTATGGTTCAGAGTATGTAAACCATATAAAGTTTCACTGCTTAGTTACACAGGTCCAGACCTGCATAATGCAGAAACTATAGCTGTATGGAGCGTCTTCATTCCATCAAGGTTATCAGATTGTTATCTTTCAGTTTTTATTTATTTTATGAGAAACCAAGGTTTAACCGCATAGATCAATGGGACACATTATGACTTTACATTTTATACAAAGTTGGTTTGCTGGGGTTTAATTACCATTACAAACTGCATTTAAATTGTTATTTTTTTCCTTATTGCAACAGTTTGGTTATGCTTTTGATCTATAGTCATTAAAAAAGAACTCTGGTCTAGTTATAATAAGGTGCTAATTTAATAATTCAGTACAGCAAACTAACATCCTAACTACTTTTTGGGTGTCTTTTTGCAATGGGATAGCATTATGATCAACAGCAAAGGTAATACACTATATTGCCAAATAGTGTATATTGCCAATTCAGGTGTTCCATGGCATTTCCTTGCTACTAAATATTCCACGGTTAACTGTTGTTGGTATTATAACAAAGTGGAAGCAACTGGGAACAACAGCAACTCAGCTACAAAGTGGTAGGCCACATAAAATGACAGAGCGGGGCCAGCGCATGCTGAAGTGCACAGAAGTAGCCGACTGTCTGCAGAGTCAATAGCTACAGACCTCCAAACTTCGTGTGGCCTTCAGATTGGCACAACAACAATGTGTAGAGAGCTTCATGGAATGGGTTTCCATGGCTGAGCAGCTGCATCCAAGCTTTACATCACCAAGTAAAATGCAAAGCGTGGGATGCAGTGGTATAAAGCACGCCGCCACTGGACTCTCTAGAGAAGTGGAGACATGTTCTCTGGTGTGACAAATCACGCTTCTCTGTCTGGCAATCCGATGGACGTGTCTGGGTTTGGCGGCTGCCAGGAGAATGGTACTTGCCTGACTGCATTGTGCCAAGTGTAAAGTTTGGTGGAGGGGGGATTATGGTGTGGAGTTGTTTTTCAGGGGTTGGACTTGGCCCCTTGGTTCCAGAGAAGGGACCTCTTAAGGCATCAGCATACCAAGACATTTTGGACAATTTCATGCTCCCAACTTTGTGGGAACAGCTTGGGGATGGCCCCTTCCTGTTCCAACATGACTGTGCACCACTGCACAAAGCAAGGTCCATAAAGACATGGATGAACGAGTTTGGGGTGGAGGAACTTGACTGGCCTGCACAGAGTGCTGACCTCAACCCGATAGAACACCTTTGGGATGAATTAGAGCGGAGACTGTGAGCCAGGCCTTCTCGTCCAACATCAGTACCTGACCTCACAAATGCGCTTCTGGAAGAATGGTCAAACATTCCCATAGGCACACTCCTAAACCTTGTGGACAGCCTTCCCAGAAGAGTTGAAGCTATTATAGCTGCAAAGGGTGGGCTAACTCAATATTGAACCCTACAGACTAAGCCTGGGATGCCATTAAAGTTAATGTGCGTGTAAAGGCAGGCGCCCTGATACTTTTGGCAATAAAGTGTATATAAACTACCCTTACCAGGGTAATGGGTAAACTCATACAGGCTGGACAAATCTTGGTGGCAAAATGGCCAATACAGTTAACAAAATGGCAGATGGTGGCCAAGCTTTCTGTTGCTAACAATGAAAGCACACACTACCAGGCTTATTACAGAAAAACTCTGCTAACACTGTGTGAATTTAAGATAGGCACATAACATAAAACCAATAACATTTCTTCTTACCACTATGAAGATAAACTTACAAATTTATCATCATTGGCAGCGCTGCACTACTCGTTGGCTACAAAGTAATGCAAAGAACTGTAGGAACCTTGTGCAGGCTGGTGGCCTAAAAACCACCAGAAAGTATGACCTCTCAAATGGCCATGCATTACTTAGTAGCTGCACTTCTCGTTGGTTACTAAGTAATGCAAGGCACTATAGGAACCTTGTGCAGGCTGTAGGCCTAAAGACCACCAGAAAGTATGACCTCTCAATGGTCTTTCATAAACAGACCTGGAATAAAGCACAAGCTGAAGCAATAATAAATGTATTCATATAAAGCCACATGAGAAAAGTGCATAACCTAGTTTGATTATAGGCTCTATAAGAAGGTGGCTAAAAGGGGATCAGTTTATAAAGGTGACCGTTCTTGTGTCACTGCTGGTACAGTAAAAGTAGGAATGACAAAGCAAAGGGTCAGCCAAAAGACATTAGTTAACTTCTGCCCTCCGAGTCGGCAAAAATGGTAAGCGAGTTTGGTAAAAAACTCGGTTTTGGTAAAAAACCAGACATACAGTTGAGAGTCCAGTTCATTTTTTTTTCATCAAAAGCATAAAAACAATATTGCATGTTATGGGTTTGATTGGTCTACCTACATCAGGGTTTGTGCAGGTGAGGGTTAAAAGAAAGCTGGATAAGAATGAGTATCCTGGATTACATTTCTCTAGCATGGATCTAGCAAGACGGGTGACCAGAGCAAGCCCCCTTAAGCCATGCAAGAGAAATCTACTCCGGTAAACTATCTCTCACTGCGGTTTTCTTCCAACCCTTACCTGCACAAGCCCTAATGCATTTGTCAAGCCCCTGAAAGGCACTGACTATTTTTTTGCTTTCATGACAAAATAAAATTGATCTGGATTCTCAAACATACATCTGGAACTCTCTTCAGCCTACCAAATGTACTATGTACTGGGGACCTCGCCATCAGACCCATCGGATCTAGGAGAGTGCAGCCCACTAACTAAAATATCAACAGATCTAAAGAACTACCAAAATTCCAATTCAGTGCTCCACCAACATATCTCCATTCGAGTACAGATATGGAAATGATTCGATAACAGGATATCTACAAGGCTGCATGAGACTCAGTAAGTATACTAACATAGAGGGAATCACAACGGGCCAGGCTGGAGTTTTTCAGACAATGATGCAGATAAGCACAGTGCTGTGGGTCAAAAACAAAACATACCTTTACAGGATACTAGAAACTGGCAGCATATGCAAATCTCAAGCACTAATAGGCTTAAGAAGCAATCCTGATGGGGACCAGACAAACTTGTGAATAGAAAGGTAGACAGTACACCTTTTTCCAGCTTTTTCTGTTGCAGTTAATGGATGTATTGGTTCCCTGGCTGCTGGTTCATAGACTGGACTGACTTCTGAACCATATATTACTTTGTCCACCCCTGCCTGAGATAATTATTTCTACTGCTAATTGTCACTTAGTTCAATATCTGACATTAAAGCATCGATGCTAAACACAACACAATCATCACAATCCACTAAGCTATCACAAGAGCATGTTAAAAGGACTAAAAAATAAGTGCAAGTTAAAAAAAAAAAAAGCAATGAAGGGGTAAACATTGCTGTAAAATGTAATGTTTTATCACAATGTGCAGCCCTGTCCTTACTAACCTAAGACAACCATCTCTAATCCATTCTGTGCACATCAACTGCTTGGCCATTCAGTGCCTACAGCATTGTGAAGACCAGTACATCTATGACCAGGAAGCATTTTGTCACAATGATGAGCTGATTAAAGGATCTGCTTTCCTTCTGAATGTTTCAATAAAATGGAAATCAACGTCCATCAGACTGAAATGGTATTTTTCATAAACTATGATTATCTACGTATGTAATGCGTGCATGGGGGAGGTGGGGAAGAATATGCTACTAAACGGTCATAATAAAAATGCTTCCTATATACACATTTTAGAAGTAAATAAGCAACATATGTTGCAGTGATGTGTGTTTTCACAGTTGTGGTTTTCTTTTTAATTTGCAGAATTAGGAATAAAAAAAAACTAAGGTCATATTCCGCTAAAAAGGTCAATGGAAGTTTAGCAGTTTCACAGTTAGAATTATTAACCTTTTTGTCCTTTCTCTTCACCAGAGGGTGGCTCATCACTGTCAGGATCTGCGCTTCCCTGCTTTACCCTGTTTATACATCCAGTCTGTCTGCCGGCAGGGCACAGAGGGAGACAGAGCATATTATTACGCAGTTATTAACCAACACCCCCTCCCTCCAAGCACATCTCTAGGACTCTTTTCTCTTTCTCTGCACACTCTCAGCTGGGAGATATTAACAGAAATAGGGAGGTAGGATTATGTGTACAAGGCAGCGCAGGGGAGGAGGTGGTACCCCATGGAGCTATATTTGTATAGGTTTTATGAGGGTGATGATCGCCCCTAAAGGGTGATATTTAAATCAATATAATTATACATATTAGCAGAATATACTGTAAATTTATATATAGAAAAATACATTCAAATCTGCAGCCAAAAATTACAAATATGACTAATGTAGCCATGGCAACAGTGGGGGCAGTCTGTACGTTGTTTGTTTAAAAAAAAAAAGAAAAGTGTAATTAGGTATTTTGTGCTGACTAGCTGGACTGAGTGCTTAGGAATATTTGTATTGTTTAATCTTAATGATGAGCATTAAATGCTTCCAAAGTTAAGCTTGCCGACACTTAGAATTGTCTAACTTTGTTCCAACTCGTTCATCAGAACATTCAATCTTGCCATCGTTGAGTCAACTAATTTCATTTGAAATGCTTTAACAATTTAATCTAGACCTGATAACTGAATAAAATCCCCGACATATTAAACAGGTTTCTTTTGTGTCTAGCACATGCGAATGACAACATGTACGATTTTTTCCGAATGGAAATGGCATTTAAGGTTTTTGTAATTTTGTTATAGATACAGATAATGAGAGAAATATTCCATTCTGCTCCTTCAATTTTCCTTGACTTCATGAAAATGAACGTCGATTAGACCCCATTAACCATTAGAAACTCAAACAATGTTCTAAAAACAAACATTTTCAAAGGAAGTTCTACTAGTGTATAGCCAGCTTAAGCCCACATGTCTGATAACAGAGAATAAGCTTGCTCTTATAACCTGTAAATACAATTGCTTGCAATCACATGCAAATGTTATTTTTTAGTGTCTGTTCTGCATATGGTGACTTGTATTTTAGCTTTACTGGACGTTTAACGTGAATGTTCCACATTTTTATGTAATCCGGAGCATGTACAGCTCTGAGGCATAAAGACAGCTGGAGAACCAGAAAAGTTTAACTTCTGCTTTTAATATTTAGTCATGCCCTGATGTCAAATCCTAGCTAAAAGCCAACCCAGAAGGCCAGCCTACCAGGCTATGCTAGATGTTCCCGGTTTATTGATACCAGGGTCAACCTTCTGCCAAAGCAGCAATGACTGTGAGGTAAGCTGATCAACTGGCCTCCTGTTTGGCAAAAAAATGATCACCAAAAAGCCATAATGGGGATGGGACTACATTCTCAATGCACCAACTCACATAAAACAATGTGCATTTCAATTATCTAGTCATGTTTGTATTTGACTGTAACAGGACAAAATCCTGATCTATGATATGTATATAGACCAGGGCTGTACAAAACCCAAGAGCCAGGTAGCCAATGTTCCTCAGATTTTACAGCTGGCACCTAACTTTTGAAGTTCTTTCTAGTTGATGCCAATGAAGCTGCTTAAAAAAAACTGCATTCTGGTCTAAACTGCATTCTTGCATGAGTTGGGATCCTCAGCTTTCCCAGGATCCCAAGAGAAAGCCAAGTGACATCAATGGCCCTAAGCAAAGCAGGCGGAATCCAGGGTCTAAGGTTGGTATATTTATTTTTTCTCTTAGGGCTCATGCAAATAGGTGTAATCAAATATTCCTATCTAGGTTGGATCTTGCTGCCAGAAGCGTATGCACATAAATTCATTCTAATGACAAGAATATTAATTTATTGCAGCCACTAGAATTAATGTACACCTGTAAATTATGTTATTATGTTATTCTCTGATAAAGGTTTGGAGCATTTTATATTTTATGTCCCTGAAGGCTGCTCTAGATTACGTATCAAAATGCGACAATGTGCATAGATATATTGGTTTTTATAGGGCTGCATTCAGAGGTTTAAAAAAAAAGACAACATACAGATCTAAAATTGGTGTTTGAGTGCACAAACTCTTGACTTATACTTTTTTATCTTGTGTCCACCTAGAATAGTACATGCATTCTATTGCCACCTGCCCATGTGGCTAATTTCCATCCCCTGCAGCAGTTCTCTGTGGACTTCTAATGCTTAATACTTCCCAATCCCATCTTTGAACCCTTCTCAGAACCCCAAGCTTACAGCCCTATTTATACCAGTAATGCTCTCTAATATTGTATTCACATTTATTCCCATCAAATCTCCAAACTCCAATGACCGCTTTCCCTACTGACCAATAAAACAGCTGGACACTACTTAAAATGTAAAAGCTACTTCTCTCCACTACTTGATAGAAGAGTTCATCCATGCTACTCCTTATTAGACCCCTCATCCTTTGGACCCCCTGTGCAGAACACAGGCCATTTGTCCTGTCACAGAAATAATGTTGTGCACCGACAACACCTTGTGGCTTTTTTAGGTAATGGCATGAGAATCATGGAGTGCCTGCATTATATGCTAAATTGAATGCTTTTCTGCAAAAGGCAATACATAAATACGTTTAAGAGCCACAGAGAGCCAACACAAGTGAATGCTAGCATCCAGATTGTACAATACACACTGGGTTAGCCAGAACCTCAGATTTAGAGCTGCACAGTGGCAGCATACTGAAGGTTAAGAAAGACTGCGGCAGCCGATGATAACTGTATAGTTGAAATAGCCCCGTGACTCGTAAGAACAAAAAGCCTTTTCCAATAGTACTAATACGAGAGGAAAAGTAGGTTTATGATCAGATACAATGGGTTTTACTTCCCCTCTTGGCATTTGGCGAGAAATAAACCCCACTAAATCTTTCAGAGGGAGAAGACGAATAAATTAGTGGGAGGATGAGCGAGCAGCCTGTGTGTTCCTGTTATCTGAGAAAGGCAAAATTGTTCTGACATTAATGCTCTGATCAAATGCAAAGTCTTTAACAAGGAAAAATAGTGACGGAGGAGAGGAAGTTTACTGGAAAAACACAGGCATAAACCACCAGTAGCAGAGATAATGCAGAACATGGGCGGGAGAAGAGGACTAGCTGCTGTCAGTTTATGACTGCCAGCTGCCTGCAGTGGCCTTTAATGATCTCTCAGAAGAACATGGTACGGTGAATGCTCATCAATCAGCCAGAAAGGCTTATTTAATAAAGCAAAGAACAAAATGTAGTCGCCCAAAGCAGCCAATCAGAGTTCTTCCTTTACCAATCTGATGGAAGTAAATAGATAATTATTATTATTTGGTGGGGGAGAATGCTTTACACTGCCTGGATAAAAAAAGAAGAAGATGTACTGCAAAAAGAAAGATATCGATAATAACAAGATCCTGTGGTCGTCATAACAGTGGAGATTCAGTTCACCAACAAAAGGACAAACATGAACCAGCGCCAAGATGATGGGGTATCCTTAAACATATTATACATATGCACTTAGAGAAGAAATTGTTTTATATTGCCCTTTTTC
This sequence comes from Nanorana parkeri, assembly GCF_000935625.1. NCBI lineage: Eukaryota > Metazoa > Chordata > Amphibia > Anura > Dicroglossidae > Nanorana > Nanorana parkeri. The sequence goes on along the minus strand of NW_017307495.1, from coordinate 368,446 downwards.
TAGTCAATGTTTTTTTCAAGTGCATATCCCGTCTTGAACTGTGCTAGTGTGCCAGTGTGCGCAACACTAGACCTTTCCATGCCAATGCCAATGATATATTGCACCCGGTTATAATTTCTACTAAGCCTTACAAAGCTCATCACAAAGAGTTCCTTGTATCAAAAAGATTGCACAGGGTCCTATTTTCATTACTGGAGTTTGTTGGCACACAGTTTTTGGGGACACAAGTACCACCCCCTCTGTTAGGATCACCTCTTTAAAACTGGACTTTATCTTGTTTTCCTGGTCTTATCCTTGCTTAGAATATTGTGATTATTTGTAAATGACTTTATATGAGATGGCTATGCTGATAATTCTTATTAAGGGAAAAGTCACCTCTTTGCCCCCTCTGCTTATAGGCACATGCCTATTGTGACTAATAGTAAACTGGTCTTGGTTACCCATATTAATACAGCCATAGAAAACAGATACTAAATCCGATTTCACAGGAAAGATTAAAAAAATTAAAGTATCTGACGAAACAACTGACTGCAACGGTCTGTGATGCTACACAACACCTAATCAAATATTACCCTTTCATTCTTACATACTACAAAAGGCCAATCTTACTTTGCTGAGGAGTTAACACAAAGTGAAATAGTGAATGGCCAGCTTAAGTAAAGCTGGTCATAAAAGGCTTGAATTTTGATCAATTTCTGCTAAATCAGCAGAAAACTTCAACCACTGAACCTGAACAATTATATAGCTTTCTTCATCACAGCTGCCAAACCATTGGTTCCAAGATAATGGAACAAACAAATACTCCCCTCTATAAACAATTATGAACTATATGAATAAAAAAGATCAAATCTAAACAACAATACCAGTCTTTCAATACATGGTCTATTTAGACCCAATTTAAAATATCAAACATATACCATTAAATTATGATGCTCAAAGGCGTTCTGGCAACAGGTACTGGACATCTACCACAGAGTGACAGGTTCCGAGACCACCAATGACCCCAAGGTTACACTGTTGAGTATGATACCAGGCTCCCTGAAATCGGTGAAACAGGGGCTATTGAGGCACTTCCTGACAGCGGCAAGGGCAGTCATTCCCCGCCACTGGCCCCTCCTTAGCGGAATGGACCCTGGAAATGGACCGTATTGCGGACCTGGAACGACTGTGGGCGGATGAGCATGACACTAGAGACAAATACACAGTCACTTGGTCTGTCTGGCTCGACTTCCATGCCTCGGCTGGGTTCACGACTGAGATCCTCCCTTAAAAAGTCCTGGCGGTTGAGTGGTGCTGTGGAGGGGGTGGCGCTCCTTGAAACCCTTCACTGTGGGCTCTCCTCATGCAGTGTTCCCTCCTAGTGAGGTGACTCCCTACCCCCTGACTCTTCCGTGCCCTCCTGCTTTTTCTCCCTTTCCATCCTTCGTTACTATTTTTCTACCTGTATATTCCCCCTATGTCTCTACGTTTATGATACACTTTAGGCGTGACTATGAGACTTTATATATAGTGACATTATCAGGATTTCAGTGAGCTGATATAGGCCAACCTACCCTACTATTGATTTCAGCTTTATTAAGGCTTCCGCTATGGAGGCGACATAGCTGGAAGGCATAGGACAAAAATGCTACTGTCCGCCAACTCACTGATTAGACGGAATAGAAGGTGTAGGTTGTACCCTGAATATACCATTGTCATATAACACGCTGTGTATCATGTATTCTTATGCAACTTCATGATGTTACGAGCTAATTGTCCGCCTTGGATAGTAAGCTCTGTGTATGTTTATATGTCTGTTTGTAAAAACCTTCAATAAACACTTATTGGATTAAATTATGATGCTCTTGCAAATTTCCAGTTTAAACAGAACAATATCAATTACCAACATATTAACCATTTGCCATATTTCGACTGTTAGCTCAACTCTTCTTAATTGGTGCTCTTTATATGTCATCTACAAACACTATTTATGATCAAGGCAACTGTCCCTTTTGTTTGTTTTCTCAATTCCTATTATGACTGTATAATCCATTACCCCGCTTACTGTGGCGATTTATCTATGAACTTGGTTTATCTTTAAAATCTTTAACAGAATATGAATGTACATAATAATAAAAAAGGCATAAAAATATTAATCCAAATCCGCTAGTTTCCCTTTAACTCAGTCTATCTCAGTCACCAAATTTCTCTGGTGACATGGAGCAAGAAACACACATTAAGGTCCATTAGATCAAATGTTGATGAATTAGATGGCCTAAGGTCCCCCTGGTTTAGACAAGCTTCCCAAGGTTAACACCTAGGACAAATAATGGAACAGCATTAACTGATCACTGCGGGTAAACTCAACATTTTTATCATCGTACTGCTCAGACAAGATGCAAGCAGGGAAAGCTCACACGTAGATGCATCAAGGGTGCCAATTTTTTTTTTATATTCTTAATTAATGGTTCAGGCAGTGACTTGCCACATATTTAGGAGAAGGCAAAGAGAAGCAAGATATACACAAGTCACTAACAAATGAAACATTCTCCTACACCAAAAAGTCATGTTCAAAATATCAAACGCTGACATATTTTAAATGCAGATCCAACCACATACTCTCAAAATGCATTCTCCACTACATGTCCTTAAACCCACAGAATGTCATCAATTTGTTAAAATATTTTATGGTCACAGCTATAAAATGCCTGCACACAAAATTCATAAACATTCTACTTAAGCAGTCACTCTAAAATAAGATGAAGTGCCTAAAGAATTCTGCGCAGGCCGTCATATTACATCCCTACTGGATCTATACTGCTTTATATAACACAATCCTTTAAATGGTCAGCAGCCACTTGGGTGCAGGACAAGCACAGTAACAGTCAACAATTAAAAAAAAGTAATTGATTAAGTAATCACGTTTCCAATTAAAAGCTGTTGTACAATAAACCAATTTTTAAAGTGATATTAAAATGAAAAGGTTGTTAATCTATTTCAAGGCCCCATTCACACCAAATCAATTAGCATCAGATTTTCAATGGATGTCAATCAAAAATGTATAGTATAGGTGTGAATGGCACCAGTTCACACTGCTGCGTTGCATTGCGCAGAAAAAAAAAAAGTAGAGCATGCTCTACTTTTTTTTAGCGCAACGCAAATTAATATAAATATTGGCAAAAAAAGATTTAAAAATGCAGCCAAACACAATGGAAGTCAACGGAGGTAGAAATTGCAAGTCAAAAGACCTCCAATGGCTTAAGTTTTTGGTCTGATTTTGGTGCAAACAGGCCCTAAAAGTTTTAGTTTCCTCCATAAAAAGCTGGTGCCCTGAGTAATGGCCCTGATATCCTGTTTTAAGGTGCCTCCTTTCCCTCTCAGGGTTCTATGGAGCCATCCTTGTGTGCAATAGTAGGCAATGTGTTTCCACAAACAGAGAGGTACAGCAAGGCAAGCCAATCCCTTGCTCCACCTACTCCCATCTCCAAGCTAGTAGATAGATGGCTGCTGGAGACTGTGCTTCCCCTTTGTGATCTTGTAGTGAAAAAGAAGTTCAGGGAAGCCTGGCTGAGAGAGTTGGAACCAGCTGTTTGGAAACTTTATTTATTTATTGTTATTTGTTGAAAAGTTATTGGCTGTGCATATACAGTACAAAAAGAAAGCACGGCATTGGCTGAGGACAAGCTGAAGTTATTTACAGATCAAGTTGACATCAGTAAATAACTTCAGCCGCCTATATTTCTTAATATGATCCTTTTGGCATAGAAATATATTCATCATCTGTAACTAGAGTTATATTTGGAAACTAATCAACATTATAAAAAAAAGTTTGAAACTATGAGGAAGGAAAAAAGACTTCTAAGGACAAACAAGTAAAACTATTCCTGGAAATGAGAGACAGATGGCAACTACGAAATCGATGCCTCTTGAATCACAATTTGCATTTTTCTTAATTTACTTGTGTTTTAGTTAGCTTTGAAGAGGTACTGTTATCACGGTAACATAAAAAAATGTATTATGAAGTAGGTTCAAATGTACCTATAGTTGTATTAAAGTAACTAAAGTGTTGGTTTAGTTACTAACCAACATTAGGCAACACTAGGTGTGCACAGGGTAGTTCCAACTTCTTTTGTGTCCCCAAAGCAATACAAATATTATTTAAAGTGACACTAAAATCTTAAAAATGCATTCAAGTACCCTAACTATTGAAACAACTGTATTCTATTTGTCTATCACTCGGCTGTAGATCCTCAAATCATCTCTGAATTGGTGCCAACACTGTGCTTCCTTCTGGAGGGTGGCTAATTTTGCTCCCCATGGTTCCTGTGTGTGCTCCAAGCTCACTCCTATGATGGACTATAATCTCAGTACAAATGAGTAAACTAAGCATGAGATTGTAGCCCATCACGGGAGAGATCTTGGAGTGGTGACTACTTTACAACACACACAGGGACCATGGGGGACAAATGTAGCCACCCTCCTTTAGGAGGGATCAGTGTCAGCACCAATTCAGAGATGATGTGAGGATCTACAACTGAGTGATACACAAATAAAATACATTTTTGTTAATAGTTAGGGTACATGAATGTATTTTTAGGATTTAATTACCGAGTTTAGTGTCACTTTAACTTTTTAGTTGTTTCTTTGGAACAGGATTACACATAGGACTCTTTGTATTGAGATTATAGTCCATCACAGGACTGAGCTTCGAGCGGTGGCTACTTTACAACACACAGTGGGTATTTTATAACACATACAATACTGTCGAGATCCACCCCGCTGGATGATTGTCTAGAGACAGTGCCAGTGCCCTCTCCCATCTGTTCATCCAGTCAGCACAGGAGAAATGGAGAGGGGGGATCCCTGCGGGGAGCAGTGGCTGACAGTAATCGCTCTCTGCAGGGAGAGGATCAGGAAGTCAGCGCACAGCGGTATGTGTTTGTTGACTTCCCGATCGATAGAGCCGGCCAATGACAGCTTCATTGTCAAAGGACAGCTTGAGTTATGGGGATGAGTGTTTTTCACTCACCCCATAATTCTAGTATAAAAGTGGTTGTTTCACTCCTGGAGATCTAACACTCTGAGTTAATCACCCTTGTTTTTGGTCTGTCTACCTGATCCGTAACCAGTAAATTACTGGAAAAAAACAGGGGATTAGAACCATTCAAAGAAAATGAAAACTTCAAAAAATGTAATGATATATTGAGAAGGGAGGTGGAAAAAATCCAAAAAAATCTAAGACAGTTGAAACAAGCAAAATATCAGAGGGATGTTGAAGACTGGGAAAGGGGAGACCCATTTGATCACACCCAGAGAAGGGGGAGAAGTCTCCAAAGAGGAAGACCCCGTAGACGTAGAGAAAGATGGTCAGCAGGCTTCTCTACTAGTGAAAGTGAAAGCGATGTTCCAACTAGGTTGGTCAGTTTTTTAGAGATGAGAGAGGATGGACAACCTGTAAGAAGAAGAAACACAGGAAGAACAGACGGCCTTGAAAAAGAAAACACAAGAAACCAAAATCCTCCAGCTCTAAACAAAACGATAATGAAAACAAGAAGCAATCGGTGATGACCCCATGCCAAATGAAAGGGGAGGAACAAACGAAAAAAACACCATAAATCTAACTGAATTCCCATTAAATGATCATATAAATCTTTTGAAAAAAGGTCTGTCTTTCTCCCCAGTAGACGGCATGGATGAGTTCACCATTTTTAAGGACTTAAACCTGTTCCTGAGAAATGTATATCTTAGATATCTACATGAAAACAAAGAAAAATACGTAGGACAGGATTATAGGAAAAAGCTGAAGGATGACCCCCTAGATGCCCAAGCCCTCAAAGACCTGGAGGCCCTGTTAGAGGAGAACGTAGAGTTCCAGGAACAAGATGATGAAGATACGAAAAGGGTGACCTCCCTTAAAAAGAAATCCAAAACGATGCCCAACATTCAAAACAACTGACATCTGGCTCTCTTCAAGGAACTAGTCCACAACGACCTAAAACAAATAGACTGGTCAATAAAAGGAATAGATAACTTAACAAGATCGGAGAGAAAGGCACTACAAGAACTAAAAATGGCACCAGATAAAGTAATTCAAAATAGTGACAAGGGAGGTAATGTGGTTTTACTCACAGAGATGATGTACTTAACAGAAGTTAAAAGGCTACTGAATGACCAATATACATATGCGAAATTAAAGGATGTTCCTTTTTAAAAATTAGGCATAGACTTTAACTTTAAAATAGAACTAGCATTAGAAGCATCATTACTGACCCAAAAAGAATTTATCTTCCTTAAGATAGGACAGTATAATATCCCAACCTTCTACATTATCCCGAAAGTCCATAAAAATCTGGAAAATCCCTCAGGGAGAACAATTGTCTCAGCAATGAGAGGGCCCCTAGAAAATCTAGGCAGATACCTTGACACGTTACTGAAAAATATGGTCCTACAGCTACTCTCATATATACACGATACCAAAGATGTCCTAAACAAAATATCAACTATGAAGATTAGGGAGGACACCCTGCTAGTGGGGATAGATGTGGAGTCCTTATACACGTCGATTCCCCACAGCTGGGGGTTAAAAGCAGTGGAATACTGTCTGGAAAAACACTACCCTGAAATGGCCCAACAGAATGAGTTAATTTTGGAGCTCCTTCAATTTGCCCTACAGAACAACTTCTTTCAGTTCTCAGGAAGCTTCTATAGACAGATAAGAGGCACAGCGATTGGAGCCCCATGGGCTCCCTCCTATGCATGTTTACATCTGGGATTCTGGGAAACTGCAGTGAACAAGAGGACTACGTGAACGAATCAAAGGCACTCTACAATAGATTCAGGGAAAGAGGCTACCGACATAGAGTATTAAAAAGGAGTAAAATGAAAGCAAACACAAAAACAAGGACAGAACTACTTAAAAATAAAGAACGTGACAACAATGAGACCCCAAACCAGGGAAATAACCATACACGAATGATAACAAAATATGGATCTGGATGGGATAAACTAAGAAACATAATGACGAAAACACTGGCATATGATAGAACTCTGTCCAAACATAGCCAAAATAGTGGGTCCAAGACCTTTGCTCACTGCACGAAGATCACCCAATCTAAAAGATACATTAGTTAGTTCGGAATATAGACCAAAACACCCACATTGTGGATCCAATAAACTGAGGGGAATGTTCCCCTATGGTGACTGTAGGATATGTCCCTTTGTGGAGAAAACAGACACCTTCAGGAACATGAAGGGTAGCAAACTATACAACATAACGAGTTTCATCAACTGTGGTACTAGCAAAGTAATATATGAGCTAGAATGCCCATGTCACAAATATTACGTAGGAAAAACGAAGTGACAACTACGGATACGAGTCGGGGAACATCTCAACGATATCAAGAAGAGAGATAATAGCCACACACTTCTCGGAATTTTATGACGGATAACCGGTTGGTCTTAAAGTAAAAGCAATATATGCTTTAAAATTACCTGCACGCAGAGGGGAGTTTGATAACATTCTGCTCCAAAAAGAGAAAATGTGGATCTACAGGCTAAATACAATGATACCAACAGGTTTAAACAACAAATTTAATCTGAACATGTTCCTGTGAACCTCCTAGAAAAGAAAACAATACTTTTTTCGGTACATGTCATATTCCCTCTATCAATAAAAATCGGATTGATGCCGAAATTGCTATCTGAACCCTATCAGATGCACTTATAGGTTTATGCAAACAGTAGCTATACTTTCCACAATGACTGTTACAAGATAAAAATGGCCCAGTAATTCACTGCGGACCTGATTAAAAGATGACCCACAGGTGAGGAGTATAATCTTATACGCCTCTCATCTGGGAGCATACATGTCCTGACAAAGCCCCTGGGGGAGGGGCGAAACGCGTAGACACCTAGTCGATGTGTCTGGATCCTCATCGCTTTCATGGTTTCTTAGACGCATATTGGATTCCTGTAATCTCTCATCGAACAAAGCACCTATGATTTCCTACCACTCCGTAGAATTTCAATACTGTGAAACCGGGGTCGATCTGGGATCTAGCCGGAAAAAATTAGTCAACTCTTCAGTGGAAAGGACTCAAAGAATCAAAACGCACGGAGACCATCACACATCCGGATATGTGAGTAAAGTTACTTATTAACCCGTTCAGGGCAACTAAGTGAAATATATCCGATCATTCAATGAACTCCCCCTCACCATTACGGCAATAAGGGGAAGACTCATGTTATACCAGATTTACATATACGAACACTCCATTCTAAATGTGATAATTTAATTAGAATCATCATTCACCCTGTGGGGAAAAATAGTTTCTTTCTCACTCTGGGATATACCAACCAAAAGGAACTGTTGAAACCGTTGTGTCACTTTAAGAAATCTCTTGTTACAAAGTATTTATTTCATACATTATGGGAATACATGTCTAAAAGTCGTTTAAGAAAACCCCCCACTACAGAACCCAATGATTTATGAACAAAGGGCGTTAACAAAAGTACGTCCTTTCCTCTTCCCGCTGATGTGCCAAATTGATGAGAGGGTTAATCCTGCCTGAGAATATACTATATACATAAATTCAGAAGCTGATCTTCAGATCGAGATACTGATGTGTCTGAATATACTTTGAGGGTATATATATCCTACTGAATTATTTTTTTGTTACAGTCAGTTTTGATGCTGTTTGCACAGTTTTGTCACATTGTTTTTTTTTGATTGATTGTCTGCAAGATGTTGGCTGTGTTCTTTTTCTACTTTTATAATCAATAAATCTTTTGAAATTAATATAAATTGGTCTGTCCCGATCTTCAGTTAACCCTTGGACCTCTTACACTAGTTAATTGGCCTACTCCCTCTGTTTTTTCCACCCTATAATTCTCCTTTAACGTACATGAATGCATTTGTAAGATTTAACTCCTGAGTTTTGTGCCACTTTAAACTCAACTTCATGTAGAAGTCTGCACCTAGAGCCAACATCTTCATCTCCTATTAGCCTATCAGTGTGAGAGTTGGCTTCACATACCAATAAGGAACAGGAGGGAACATCGCCTTATAATTCACATAAAAGCCAATACTCAAACTTTTCATACATATTTATGTACACACTGCTTGATCCTGGGCCAGTTGGATCATGCATGCATTTTCGATTCCCTGTGTGGATGTATGGACACCTTCAGGGAAAGCCTGGAGATTGTCCAACCATCATCATAGCTGAAGAAAAAGAATGCGTAGATCTTGTATGTTATAGGCAAACAAAAAACCTATAGATAAAATTCAAACCACATTTTGTAAGTAGTTTTTTACTAAAGCTGAGAGTAGTAAGCTTACTGTACGTGATATTAAATAAGCGATAACAATGTATGTTATGATTCTTTATGCAATAATGCAGACAAAAACACCCTACTACACCTCAGTTGCACTTAAAAAATAAGTAATCTCTGGCAGCCTTTTTCTCTTTAATCGATTGTAAATCTTTTTTTGGTGGAATGAAAGGCTCAAGTGGGGTCCTGATAAAGTAGCAGGCTACATGATGTCAGGTTACCGCTACTGACTACAATGATACTTAGCAGCATTATCACAAATAATATTTTAATTGAGCCACGTAACATGTTGTCAAAATCGAAAGTTGGGTCACCCCATTTGGGGTAGGTTGAAATATTTTGCTTGTTGGCCATCTTTAAAGAGGAACTTCACCCTATCTATGCAAAGCTAAATTCAGTCAGTCATTCTAAAAAGTGTCCCAGTATAATCATTTAAATTAAAATATTAACCCATGGAGTCCAGCATTGCATTCCTTGCAGCCAAAGTTCTCCTAGTGTCACTCTGCTTTAGCACTACCATCTTGAATTTTATAATTGGAAGCCAGCTTTTTCTCCCTCGTTTTCACAGCAAGCCCCCTGATAATGTGTCGCAAGATCTGACCCAGGCCACAGGTCTCTCTGCCAGATCTTAGACACTTAAATCACTTACGGTATCCAAATAGCAGGATACCTCATCCCTTATGATAACACTGCCTCCTAGGGATGAGTGAGGTGGACAACACAGAAGGCTGCTGGGGGAGGGGATACTACTATGTACCCCTCCCCTAGGTGAGGAATCTGGAAGTGGCAGGGCACACCAAAAAAAAACCCATTAAAGTGATATTAAAGTCAAAAGGTTTTTAAGCTATTTCAAGTCCTGATTAAATCACTTACAATGGATGCTGCTCCTTGATGTTTAAAAGTTTTAGTTTCCTGCAGAATAATTTGGTCCACTTAGCACTGGCCCTGATATCCTGTTTAGGGTGTCTCCTTTCCCTTGCAGGGTCCTCTGGAGCCACCCTTGTATGTGTGCCCAAGTAAACTGTGTGTGTCTAACACACAGTCACAGAAATTGAAGTCATTCCCTTCCTTCTGCTCCCCTCTCCTCAATTCTCCAAGCTAATAGATGGGGAGCTCCAAGAGGCTGTGCTGTCCCTTGTGATCTTGTACTGAACAGGAAGTTTAGGGAAGCCGAGCTGAGAGACTTGGAGCCAGATGTTCAGAAACATGGTGACTGTAAGTGCTTAGGAAAAAATGTAAATAAATACTTTGCTGGGCAATGTATATTTGGTTGAAGAAAAATGACCAGTTTCAAAGCATAACATTTCAAAAATGGTGAAGGGCTAGGCTAATACAGAACGCCTCCAGGTGCCTGCATGCCACGTTGTTTTCTACCAAGCATCCCAGCAGCCTCGAATCCTGGTTTGACCCATTTTTCTTCTCAAGAGCCTTGCCAACCTCCTGCACTTTGCTACTGTCCCATCATTGTGTCCAGAGGTGCAGAGGGTGGAGGAACAGACCGTCAACCACAAGAAAAAATAAAGTGATTTGCAGGCATCTGGAGGTAACTTCTGCTATGTAAAATCACTTTACCATGCTTATAATACAGGGCTGGACAGAATCCTAGGAGCCAGGTAGCCAACACTACTTAAATATTACAGCTGGTGCCTAACTTTTGAGGTTTTCTATAGTTGTTAGGGATGTACTGATATATCGGCCGCGGAAACATATAGTCCAAAAATTGCACTTTTGGCTAAATGCCAAAAGTGCAATTTTTCTGCCCATACAGTGGCGCATTCCTGCTTTCTTTCCTCCCCGCTGGGCGCAGCTCTGTGTCCAAGCGGGGAGGAGAGAAAGTGTGACAACCAGCCGAGGCTGCGGGAGAAGAGCGCTCAGCCACCCGTCACAGTCCGGCAGAGCGGTGTGTGGGCGGAGACAGCCCACGCTGTCACAGGAGGCTGAGCTCTTCTCCCTGCACCGCTCACTCAGCCTCCTCTGACAGCTGTCAGGATGGAGACCAGGTACGAACACTCAGCGATCAGTGATCGCTGAGTGTTTGTACATAATTGAGGACATGGTATGGTTACTATATCCTCAATTATGAATGTATGGGAAGTGATCTACAATCACCCCCTGTTCATTCATGATTGTGGTTATAGTAAACATACTATGTTCTCATGTTATGAATGAACAGGAACACTCAGTATAGAGGATTCCTGTTCATTGATAACAGTGGCTGCAGAAAAAGAGATTGAGGACTTTGTGTCCTCAATCTTTTTTTCTATTTTAAAAGGGAAATATCAGGGGTCTGTTCAGACCCAAAATATTTCCCCGAAGCCAATAAATGTAAAAAATAAAAATGTTTAATAAAAAATGAATAAAAATAAATACAAAAAATGTAAACGTTTATAAAAATAAATAAAGGTTAAATATTTAAAAAAATTAAAACAAAAAACATTTTCGGCTTCGGCCTGACAAATTTTTTTATTTCGGTTTTGTTTCTGAAATTTCCATTTTGGTGCACCTCTAGTTGTTGTCAATGGAACTGGCTCCTAAAAAAAAATCCTGCTGGCTCCTGGATTGGATAGACTGGCTCCTGAATTCCATATTAATTTGCCCAACGCTGTTATAACATTAATACAGGTACGCTTAAGTTGGTGAACAACCACCATCATATAGCACCAAATGAGAACTGCCCCTCTCCATGAAGATGCAGTATGTATTAATATTTTGCCACTGTCACATACAAATATGCATTTTTCATCTTAAATTCCTTGTATAGGTTGAAAAGACTGTGGACTTGGCTCAACAACCAATGCTGCATTATTTACCAGCTTCAAAATATCAAATCTGAGCTGTGAGAAGTTACTTAGTACAATCGTAACATCTCTCGCAGACCTCAAAAAGATAGATATTCCTCCTGAGCATACAAAGCACTGCTCGCAGATCTCTGGCATTCCTCCCAATCTTCTTCTAGAATGTAGACGTCAAGAAAGCCTTCTTACCATCTGTATACAGAGTGCCCTGCGGAGGCTCGATCTTTCCATCAGTGGGGTATTTATAAAGGCAACTTGGCCAGTAACAGTCCCTGGACTGATTGTATCTGCTGCAGTGCTAACAGGACAGCAGGAGATGAACAACTACCACCGTGCAACCTATCACCTTCCCTAAAAACAAAATACATCCAAACCATAGCACATATACCCACATACCAGTGCCAATATTGCAATACAAGCAGCATAGCTGTGCTAGAAAATTGAACAGCAGCACAATGCTCTGCCACCTAAGTACAAATAGATTTTTGGAGTCTTGTGTTTTAGATCTAAGAATGTTCAGAGTATAATGCTCTCAGAAAAAGAAATGTCAAAATAAGAATGTGTGTGCGTGTGTGTGTATATGTGTATATATATATATACACATACATATACATACACACAAGCACATATCACCCCATAATGAGTCATTGTGATCCTGTCACGTTCAATTACTGTACCCCAGCTGCTCGGGCTTCGGATCAAGGTGAGCACTTGTTAACAAGCGAGCAAAATCAATGTTCAACAAATGGCAGCCACATGTAGCTTTCTTTGTATGGTTACTGGCAGACTAGCATATGCAGTGGGCAACAGATATGTCATTAATTTTACACCCTATGTGAGAGGGCTAAAAAGACTTCCATTTAAGAAATAAAAGATAGGGGCTAAAGAGGACAATGTGTGATTCATTCCTTTCAGCCAAAAGCTGCGCTGAAAAGGAAATAAAATTTCATGCCATCATACTGCAACACGAGGACTGACATAGATGTACTATTGGGAACTGACTATAAACCGGCATTACTGCTTCCTGCGGAGTAAATTCAGCAGCTACGTGTACCCTGCCCTGTAGGAAGCAATGAGGCTTATTTGTAACCAGCTGAATGTACTATGTGACTTATACTCTAATGTACAGCAATTTCGGCTCTTTGAAAAGCATGCCAGAACTCTCCGGTATGTGGTTTTTATTGTTTTGTCATAAAAAACATAAAGTATTTCAAACTTGTGCTTTGCCAATGCAGGTGTTTGATTGCCCCCCTCCCTTGAAGAACATACATTTTCTTTGCTCCTCACCACAGCCGATGGAAGTGAAATAATATGCAATGTCTGTGCATGGAGGAGTCACTTCCTTTCCTCTCATATGACAGCACTGGTGCCTGGCGATTGACTCACATGGGGACAAGGAGAGAGTCATCAGCAATGTGCAAGCTATATCTAGAGCTTACATATGGTTTCTATACCTTTCTTCCAGTAGCTCATCAGAGCAGTATTTGCTACTGGGATGGGGTACTGAAGAAAACCTGTAGCTTTGCTCTACAAGGGCAATGCAAAGATTTGTTTTAAGTAGTATATTAAAGCTGAACTACAGGCAGATCTAGTGAGAAAATGAATGCAGGGCTGGAGAAATCCCAGGAGCCTGGTATCCAATGTTTCCTAATTACAGCTGGTGCCTAAGGTTTTCTCTACGTGTTGTCAATAAAATTCTGCTGGCTCTTGGATTGGACAGAATGACTCCTGAATTTGATATTAATGTGCCCACCAATGAGTTATGTATTCATTAAAACGTTCTTGATATGAGCAGAAGGATAACTTTATTAGCGTACTGTTTCTTCTCCCCTGTCCAATCAGCAAGCTGGCAGTGTGTATCATTTTGCAGCTGCAGTGGAAATCCCAGACTTAGCTATGCTATATAGAAGGGGTGCCTGGAGTGCATGACTTGGTGCAGAGAATTACAAATCTTTTCACAGGTAAAACATACTCATATGTATTTTGCCTGTGTATTTACAAGTTTAACTGACTGAATTATGGGTCACAAAGATTTTCTAGTACATTAAGAAGCCCCTTCAAAGCCCATTATGGCCAATGAAGCCTTCTTAACCGAAACAGGAATTATTGCACAATGTAAGGTAAGGTAAGAATGTCACCAGCACATGATTGCATAATGGCTCACAGAGATTTTCCGGCACTTTAAGAACACATCTATGCATGCTGGTCTCCATCCCTTTAAGACCAAATAATTTCCAGCGGTTATGGAGTCCATTGAATTTCTCATGGAACAGCAAATGATCGCCTGCTATATGCATCCAAAGCCATGAGCACAAAATGATGGCTTTCCGAGACTTCCCAGCATGGTGGAAATAAAACGAGACGCTCTACAAGGCCCAACTATTCTTAGCAAAGTTCAAGCTTTTATTTAGTGGAATCTTTTATTTTTAATTCCAAGTATAGTACTTAACATCAGACAGAGTGGCTGCCATCTTGATAAAGTTTTCACGTTAGAATAGGTTTATATAAAAAGACATACAGTAAAATATAAAAGGATATAAGACAGCATCAGCAAATACAACATGAATAGCGCTACATTGTGGCTTGTAGACTATTGTATTAATGGTGTTGGAGCCTATTGATAAGGACAAGAATGAGTTACATGGTAGTTCTATTGCTAAGGATAAGAATTAAGGTGAAATGGGTTCCATTGCTAAGGGTAGGAATGAGGGAGGAATTATTTATTTCAGTTATTTGTATAGTGCACATTGACATCAGTCCCTGACTTCAAGGAACTTACAATCAAAGGTCCCTATCTCACATACATACAGGGCCAATCTAGACAGGAGCAAATTAACCTACCAGCAAGTCTCTGGAGTGTGGGAGGAAACCCATTCAAGCACGGAGAACATGCAAACTTCTTGCAGATAGTGACCTGACCGGGATTTGAACCTCTAATGCTACAAGGCAGAAGAGCTAACCACAAGGCCACTGTGCTAGGTTATACAGTGGCTCCATTGTTAAGAGTAGGGATGCACCGATACCGATACAAGCATCGGTATCGGCGGCGATACCAAGTATTTGCATGAGTACTCGTACTAATACTCCGATACAAAAAACGAGTACCTGTGCCGCGTTCTTCAGGGACCCGAAACAGCCGCACACAGGACCTCCATCGCCTCTTCAATTAAACAAGATGGCCGCGAAATCCTCCTCCAAGTCCTCAGTCATCTGCTCTATTCTGACCTCTTCTCCCGCTGATTGGCCGATTGGATGATTGACAGGCTTCCTCACCAGTCAGGAGTGGTTTGCTAACTAAGGCTTGTATCCCCCTAGTGGGGAAAAATAGATGAGCACATGCCCAGACTCCAGAACAGTGTATTATTGTATAGTGTGGCACAGCTATATCCAATTCTGCATACCTGGCTTTATATTATAAAGTTCTTATAATATAAAGCCAGGTATGCAGAATTAGATATAGCTGTGCCACACTATACAGTGTTCTGGTCTGGAGTTACATGTGGTCTACATATGCTCATCTATTTTCCCCACTATGGGGATACAAGCCTTAGTTAGCAATGGCATGATATTCATTTCATGTTCATGTTCTTTATAATATTAAGAAACTGACCTAAAATCATGATTTTGTATTGCTTTAGAAAAGTTGTGACCTGTCCCTTTAAGAAAAAGTATCGGTAATTGGTATCGGTGAGTACTTGAAAAAAGTATCGGTACTCGTACTCGGTCTTAAAGAAGTGGTATCGGTGCATCCCTAGTTAAGAGTAAGAATGATGAGGCTGAAATGTGTTGCGTTGTGGTCCACTAAGTGAAAAGTGGGGAAGGATAGAAGGAGTATTGTGTGTGTCCTTGAAAGGATATGTATATGTGTCCATCCAGTTCTAAAACTCACACAGCCCTACCAGATAGCACAGCCAGGCAGATGACTCAACATACTTTGATACTTTGTTTGGACAGTGATAGGGTAGCAGCAGATAGATGAGGTAACCGGCTCAGTCTGCTCTTTCCTATTAGCATCTTCCTTGTTAGCACATCTGATTGGCTCCTAATTCTGCCCCACCCGCTCCCTGTTGAGTGCTGCTGTGTAATGGACTGGAAGGTAGGGATGTTCAGATATCAAGTACTGTACTCGGTACAAGTACAGATACTTTTCCAGCTCCAAGACTAGACTAGAGAAAAATTCAAAAGTTAGGAGGCAGCTGTCATTTTTAAGGAGCATACGGAGCTCCTGGGACTTGTACATCCACATTGTAATGGATTTTTTAAAAATAAATATATAGATAAGGGATGCACCAATACCATTTTTCCAAGTACATGTACTGATACTTGTCCAATAACTCACAGATACAAGTAAGGATACATTTTTGTTTAGTGTCATGTGACAGTTTTTCTAAAACAATACAGACTAATGATTTCAGGACAGTGGTGGAGCGCCAGAGCCAGGTCCCAGCTGCAACCGTGGTAGTTCTCATGAAAATACCAAGTATCGGCACTGGTATCTGAACTAGTATCATCCCTACTGGAAAGTATTGCTGCCAAGTCATATTCAGATACATTTACTGCTTGCATTAGAAAATACACTTTTTTGCTTATTTTGTGTTTTTTATATTATCATTATCTGAAGTTCAGTTTTTATTGTTTGCATGAAGTTTTATTGTATAGAATTTCCATTGTATACAGGTAATAGAAGTATAAATTATGAGAAAGTCGGCGATGTATTTGGCACAGAGTTTACTTGGGCACCAAGCTGAGTGGAAACAATTTTCCAGCATGCACCACGGCCTCCTGGATGGTCCCATGTAGTTTGGTGATACGGCTCCTTTGATTTTTCAATTGACTTTTTCCAAGCCAGGTGGTGATGACAGGACCATACATGGTTCCAATTTTATCAGAATGTAACAAAATCCAAGCCATAAATAGCCAGCTTAAAGTGTTTACATGAACAAGAGATCCCTGATGCCTTTGTAACGTGTAACTCTGTATATACTATCACATAGGGGGCTTGTCAGATCCCTTGTTAGGGCACCTAAAAAATGTTTTGAAGCACACCCCCTTCCCATCTCACACACACAAATGCACTTTTATTATTATTAATATTATTATTATACAGGATTTATTATGTGGCGGGAACAGTTTGTGCAACGCTTTACAATATAAGGAAGACATTACAGGTAAAATATAAATCAAGACAAGATGTAAGGAGGGACCTGCCCTCAATCTAAAAGTGTACAGTTAACACCAATATGTAAGCAACAGTTGTGCAACACATATTAGCTATCACCACTCCAGAGTGAGAGGGATAATTCTAAAGCCATTAGTTATGGTTAACTCCAAATTGATGAGCTGCGAAGCTGAAACTGTACAAAATGTGCACGTTCTTAAAAAAACAAAAAAAAATACACCATACGTTCCCTTGAAGCTGTATATACATTTTAACACTTTAAATAAAAATTAAGGTACATATGTATATAAAATGAGTCTATTCCTTGGTGTTCCTTCACAATTACTGCTACTATACAATGCTATGAGCAGTCTTTTTTGTTACTCCCGTTCTAGCGGACTCTCTTGTAATGCTGCTGTGCTGTAGTGGACACTCTATAGAAGGCACACACAAAGCCATCTCCCTGCAGTCCCATGTAATCTTCCATCACACGTATGTGTGCGGAATGCAGTCTTCTTCAGATCCAGCTCGCTGCTTGGCAAACCCTTGGGTGCATGCAGAGTTATTTTTATTTGTGCGCCGCCTGATTTAATATGTTGCAAAAGGAATGGCGTTCATTTTACTAGCAATTCGAAGTGACAAATGAGGCGTGAAATATCATCAGAACAGAGTTTTTTTTTTTAAATGAAATACTCAATTTAAAGTAATGTTACATCTCTTCCCTCCCTCTCCATCCTTATATCCTCACATTCATGCCTTTCAGCAGCTTTCATTTAAAGGGGATTTGCACCTTCATAAAATGATTTTCTTGCATCTCGCTAATATGCATTCCAAACATATTTGCTGGCATTTTTATGAACAAAACTGCAGGGCTCTTTTCTGCGATAAGAAAAATAAAATTATGTTGCACTTTGATACCACGGCCACCTACGTGCTGCCCCTGCCTGGCAGAATATTCTGACATACAAAGGTTAAATAAGTTGCAAAAAAGGGGGATTTTCCCGCACGGCATATAAAAATTCAGATATTTACATATGCTTAGCAAGTAGTAAATGAGCTTTAATACAAACTCTTACCTATGTAGCTGCAGGCATTAGGGAGCAATTATATTCTTAAAAAACCACATCGAAATCACTGACGTTAAGTCATTCACTCAGCAGATCAGCTCTCCTTCACTCCCAGTGACTACCCAGTAGTATTCCCATCTCCATTATAAGTACAGAGCGCGTGCTCCGGGAGGGGAGCGGAGCTGCTAATAGAACGAGTTGAACAATTTCAATGTTTCTCCTGTAAAATAAGAGGATGCACTTTACACAACCACATGAGTCAGTGATGATTGTGTGTTTATTTACTGATTGTTACTAAAAATATAAATACTTGAATTTCATAGCCTGACCACGGGTTCACTTTTAAAGTAGTTGCACAGACAACAATCAAAAAACCCTCAAAAGGTAACTTTGGTTTAAAGGAGAACTATGAGGCGAGTGATTACCACTCATCCTGATAGTTAGAGAAGCTGTCACAGGTCGGCTCTATTGATCGAGAAGTGAGCGGACACATACCGTCGCTCGCTCACTTTTCGATCATCTCCATGCAGAGAGCGGTGACCGTCAGTCGCCATTCCCCGCAGGGATCCCCCCCTCTCCGATCCTCCAACGCTGAGTGGAGGGACAGGCAGGGAGGGGCGGGCACAGCTGGCTCTACCTCTAGATAGGCAGAGCCAGGTGTCACTCACATAGCTGGATGGATCACAACAGTATTGTCGGGATTCGTCCCGGCTGCACTAGGCCGCTATATACTGAGCTTTGGGAGGAGGTTAGTATATGTCCTCCCATGACCCTAAAGACAACTATGGGGAAAAACACTTATCCCATAGTTCTCCTTTAAAGAAGAACTTGTCAAATAACGTCTTAACCCTTGCAGTGGGGCTACCCGAACCATGATCATGGCTGGCTGTTAGACTGATTCCTTCAGCCTTGCTCCACATCTGCTCCAGCAATTTAAGGTCCACTGAATCACCACGTCCTATAGAGTGTTTAAGGCGTGAGGACGCAGAGGGACATTCCATCACTGGAGGAGGAGACAGCGGAGGAGGAGGAGATTTTATTTGCCCACAGTTCTTCTTTAATATTATTGTCCTGAGCCTGGAAGCTGTAGGACAATGTTTCTGTTCTGAAACATTATCTGAATTTTTCTGAATTCTACAATGCAGTCTATGCAAAGTAGTAAGCCACAGAGCTCAGTGTATGAGCTGGACTGGGATCAGGTTCCATGCAGCATTTTAATTCCTTGTCTGTTTCTTAGCAATCACTTTATGCAGATGCAACTGCCTTAATGTGTTGAAAAGCTAGTAAACATATTAAGGGGAATTTATCAAAACTGGCACAGATAGTGCCAGTTTTGAGTCTGAAGCCTATGGCAACCAATCAGCTTTCATCTTTCATTTGCAATCCCTAACTGAGCAAACAAAAGAGAAGCTGATAGGTTACTATGGGCAACTGCTCCAGATTTTGTCTACTTCAGTCTTGATAACGTCCCAAACGACCGCCCCCCCCCCCCCCCCCCCCCCCACCCTCCCCCCCCACTCCC
>NW_017307495.1:319813-348542 GCF_000935625.1 Nanorana parkeri | reverse complement strand
CCCCCCATTCTCTTTCTGACAGGAATTAAGAATATTCACTACTCCCTCATGGCGTTATGTTTAGACACAACCACTTAAAACTATTTGCTTAGCCCTTCACAAGCTCAATGTCAGAGTAAAAAAACTAAAACAAATGCCGTTCATCTCTGCAATACATTCACAGTTCCGTATGTTTTTCTTTACCATGTACATAAAGAAAAATACCTCCATCTGTCAGAAATACAGTCATATGTCCTGATTTTTGTGGACCGAGTGGTGTCAGCACTGCCCGCATGTCTTTTTCTAAACTACTGAATCACACCCACTTCTTATCTCTACAATAATTGATCAGTAGTCCCAAGCTAAGAAGGGAGAGGGCTAATTAGGCTCCTCAGGATAAAGAAAAGAGTGGACAGGACAGCTCTGAATTTTTACATGATTAATAGGTATTTTTGGCACTTTTTAAACAGATGTAATAAAACGCTTTCAGTGTTAAACATAGCACTGCAAAAGGGAAAATTGGCCCCTTAATGACTGAGCTCCCCCCCGTTTTTTGCACCCATGTTATAATCCACATTTTAGGCTTAAAAACGACTTCAAACCTCCAAACGGACATTCGCCACTCTCCTCCCCAGCTTCCGTCGACACCCGAGATGCCGGCCCTGGGCCCGCAGGAGGGGCAGCAGAGCCCGGGAAACACAACGGGGTGGGAAGTTTACCAGCCCGTAGAAGCGATCTGGCAACAGTTGAGTCACCCAGAATTGCCCCCGGCTCTACAAATGTAAACAAATTCCCGGTGGCGTCTGTTTAAATGGGCCCGCTGGCAGTGACGTACTGTGTACATCACTGGTCGCGAAGGGGTTAAAGAAGATCATTGTGAGGGTTTACATACAATGTTATAAATGTTATATAATAAACCATTAGTGCTGCCAATAGCCACCAACCATATTTAACCTCTCATAAGTCAGTGGTCATTTTGTAACTTTAAGACTTCGCTTTCTAGCTCTGCCTGCCCAATCCACAACCTGCAGCATCACTAAAAAACAAAATCAGGGGGAAATGGGAAAAATGGAAGTGTGTCTTAGTAGCGACAAGATTCCTAATGATTCTGACTGATTAGCAGTCAATAATTCCACTTCTTTTAATCTACATAAATAATGTCTACTAACATTCATGTTACAAATAGGTGTCAGGATTAAGGATTTTGAGGGTTAACAAAACACCACCACCACCACCACCCAGTAAATGTCACTTGTTACATGCAGGATGGATTGCTCATTAGCGAAGGGGGGACAACTTCCCCAACGGCAAGCAAAGACCTCATTCACATACTGCATGTACAACATAGTCATGAATAGGCACATTGTTCCATACAGAGAAGGCAGCTACAGCACTCCTGCTCCTGGCCTCCTCGTCCTCCAACAACCCCCTCATTTGTCAACTAAAAAATCCCTCAAAGAATCTCTTGTTTCCTCCCATAAATACCCCAAAATAGAAGCAGATTTCACTGTTACGTGCAACGACATGAGTGAGGGCAAAAGATACAGCACATCTCATGGTGCACTGATCGCAAGGCCATTGCTGTGTGCCGCTGCCCAATGTCCATCGGAAATTGTGTCATCTTATGCAGGGAACAATAAAAAGAGGATATGCAAGTTATGAGACGGGGAAGGCACCGTTGTTTTATAAAAGTGGTGCCTAAAAGCAACAAAAGCAGATACCTTACATTTTTTTGTACTTGAGCAGAAATAATACACATTAATGCCATTATATTCATTTTTTAGCCTTCTAGGATCACATGACTTTCTGTTAACTGCTACTTAAAGTATATGTAAACCTAACAATAAACTCCTTTTATTTGATCTATTTTCGCCTGTTACATATACCACTGAAAGCATTTTGTTATGTCTGTTTAAAAAAGGAAAACAAATTGATCTTTAGATCCTCTGTACATGTCCAATCCATTTAATCCTCCCATTTCTTATCTTGAAACTACAAGTCAATTAGTGCCTATGTTTTGGAGATTAAGACAGTGGGATGGGTGGATGGAGTAGGTTAGAAAAGAAAAACGGAGCATGGCTAACACCACTCAGGCCACCCATAAGATGTATGTTGTCAGCCCACAATAGAAAATTTAGCGCCAAATGCATTTTTGGCAGACCAACAGGTATTCTTCTGTACTTGCAGGGTCTTTAAAGGGATAAAAGATGCAAAAAGGTGCATGTATTGAAGATGTACTGTAGTTTTGTGTTCCTTTTGCCTAAACCTATACAATGAACAACACATCTAAATGAAACTAGAGTTACAGTGCCATCTGACTATGGCACACGGCAACACTACAGCAACTAACGGTACAGATACCTCACTCACCAAAGTATTCCACTTAGATCCGGCATCAGCGACCCCCAGCACGGGTGCCTGGGTGGGTAACTGACACCTTTCTAGGCTGTCAATAACAAAACCTTGCCCACACACCTGCCTGATGTTGCTGAAAGCCTGCTGGTAGCTGAGGACATGGTCGTGCTGTGCGCAATAAGCCCATTCTCATGTCTACAGCAATACCCTGAATTTCTGAAGGTACAAGGTTTGGGGCTGGGAGTGGAGAGTGGGGAGTCTGCAGATTATCTGAGGTCTTAAGGGGAAGAGTTTGGGGATGATCAGAGGTCTTAGGGGAGAAGTGTTTGAGGGTGATCTGAGGTCTTAAGGAGAAGCGTTTAAGGATGATCTGAGGTCTTAAGGAGAAGCGTTTGGGGATGATCTGAGGTCTTAAGGAGAAGCGTTTGCGGATGATCTGAGGTCTTAGGGGAAGATTTCTGGGATGATCTGAGGTCTTAAGGAGAAGATTTCTGGGATGATCTGAGGTCTTAAGGAGAAGAGTTTGGGGATGGCCTGAGGTCTTAAGGTGAGGAGTTTGAGAATTAGCTGAGGTCTGAAGAGTGTATTGATGGTGAAAATGTTTTGTGTGTGCACCACTGAATACATTTTGCACTCATAGATGTACTGCTAATAATTATTGAGTTTAACTTGCCATTAGTAGTACAACTAACAAACTACAACAAACTAAATCTACAAAGTGATATTATTTATTGGCACACTGGTTGTCTAATGCTGATCCCTCACCATTTTTATTGAAATGAAGAGCATAAAATCATTGTGCCAAATTGTGAGTGCTGGTGTTTCTGCATTTAAATTAAAGGCATACATCCAGTTTGTTATTGACCGGTCACAATCTAGTTGGAGTTGCTCTCTCATACAACACAACTAAAGTTCCTTCTGGACACCATGATCTGCTCTGAACTAGTATTATGGAAATTTTATCACAACAGGTAGATCCTACCATGAATGCAGCACAAGCACTTATCAAGATTTGAATCTAATTATGTAGATTGCAGCTCTAAAGAACAGAAAGGTAAGCCAGTCCATACAGACTACAATGATGCCCACCCGGTCAGTTCCAGCAGCATTCTTGGCAGCCAGCAGCTTGATTTACATGAGGAGAATATCGGAAGCCTGTGGAGGTTTACCTGAAAAGCTAAATTCTACAACAAAAAGGCTTCTCGGTCTGCTATTGGGAACAAACATAAATTGCTCAGACTGGCAATTGCTCAGTGTTCCTGTTTATTTCTATGGAGAGAATGGTAGCAAAGGCAGAATTCCATATCAGTGTGCCCACCCCTAATTTTTAGCATGAAAGCAGCCACCACATCTAAGGACTAGTAAACTGCATTATATAAAATGTTGGTTCTTGTGTTTCAACATCATTCAATATACAATAATGCTGAAGGCCCACAGATTTAAAACCTTCTGAGATGCAGTACATAGGTATAAAACTAGCCACATACAAAGAAAGGAGTTTCTGTAATTGCACATCCCAAATAAATAGTAAAATACATGTATTTTAGTATTTCATTTGACTCAATGTTTACCCATATGGGTAAGATTTGTTATGTAAACCTTATTCATCTGGTTTACTAATGAAACATGCATTTGATTAGGATAAACTAAATATGGATAACAGCCACAGTAATAAACATTCACTCCATGGTTGGTGAATCAGGGAAAATAATGGGTGCCTCGATCTGCCAGAGCAGCAGTGCAAACCACTGTTTAATGCGACAGTCTAATTTATCAGCAATCCCGCTGCATCATTTGGTCATATTTTATGCTAAGGACCAGATAAGTCGAGTTAAATTATTGCAGGGGATATCTCCGTAGAAAGCCTTTTAGAAGGCATGACAAGATAAAGCAAATAACTGTTTTTGAAAAGTTTCTTTTTCAGAATGGATGCTTCCTGTGTTAGTTAAAGTTCATCCATCTGTAATGAGATGCAAGGCCAACTTGCTGGTGGAAAACAGTCAGCGTCCCAGAGACATCAATCCTCTTCCTCATTTATCACTTGACACAAAGACGTTCTCAGGGTCGCCAGAAAGAGCGGGAGACTAGGGAACCAAACCAAAGGCAACAGCCCAGATTCTCTCCTGGGTTGCAGCACATATTAACACTCATCCAAAAGGTCTACAATTCCCGCATCGTACATCTAGCCTTGATCTAGTTACATCTGAACTGTGAACGTCTGTTCAACAAGTCTGGGTGAGGACTCTGCTCTATATGGAGGTCTAGTCTGCAAGGACTAATAAAGGCAAAACTGAACGACGGAAAATTGTGAGTACATAAATCAGCGCAAGGAGTATGTAGAATAGAAGTCCTGTGATATATTTTAAGGCAGGGGCAGGCAACCTTGGCACTCCAGCTGTGGTGAAACAACAAATCCCATCATGCTTCTGTCTCTGGAAGTCATGCCTGTGGCTGTCAGAGTCTTGCAAAGCCTTATGGGATTTGTAGTTTCACCACAATTTGAGTGCTGAGGTTGCCTACTCGTGTGTACATCAAAAAGTTGATTTTAAAAAAATGAAGTGGCAAGGACTGGCTCCTGGAATTCAGGAGCCAGTCTGTCAAACCCAGAAGTGAGCAGAATTTTTTTTAGGAGCCAGCTCCATTGACAACAACTAGAGGAAACCCCAAATATAAGGTACCAGCTGTAATTTTTTTTAAGGATCAATGGCTACATGGCTCCTGGGGTTTGTCCAGCCGTGAGCTCTACACAATTCCATTGCTTCACCAATCTTATAAGGTCATTCTACCCAACATGATATTTCAGATTTTGGAAGATGCTTTACAGTTAAATCACTGCTAAAACACACCAATGTGTCTGGGAACACCCAAAACTCCCAGTTGGGTAGGCGATGAGAGGTATGATAAGTACATCTTGCTGTTGGGGTATTCATGGCATACAAGAAACTATGGGCAGACTCAGCCCAACGTGCTCCAGCTAGAGCTAAAAATCCTTTTGGGTGGACAAACCCTTTAAGGTCAGACATCTAAACACCCTTTGGCACCTCAGCCCCTTTCTGGGCACAAACACAAATTGTTTGGATTGTTTAGGTGCTCCTGTTTATTTCTATGGAGTGAAGAGGAACAGCAGCACAGGCAGACACTTAACTGCTTTTTGCCCTTCAGACAGGAAACCTTTGCCCAATCTGAACTTTTTCTTAGTGTTATCTAACATCTAGTTGTAGCTTTGGGCTGCGGCTTAGAGTTTCTGTTCAAGAAATGATGATCTCACTGACATCTAACAGGGTAGCAAAAGTTAGAATTAAGAAACCTCAAACAATTTTTAAACACACTGCATACCATCTCTGGTCATTTGCCAACCTGAAATAACTCCCATTCACCAATTTGTGCTTTACATCTGTATTTTAGCAAACATTTTAAGTGGCTGGTCATATTAATCCACATTTTGATGATTAAAATCTAGCAAAATGCATTAAATGCACATAAGAACCCCTTAGCGAGCATGAAAGTGTTAATGTGTGCCTAATTTAACATGGTAGAAATGCCTTACATGGGTAGGCAACCTTGGCGCCCCACCTGTGCTGAAAGTCCAAATCCCATGATGTCTCTGCCTCTGAGAGTCATGCCTGTGGCTGTGAGAGGCTTGCAATGCCTTGTGGGCCTTGTAGTTCCACAACAGTTGGTGTCCTGAGGTTGCCTACCCCTGATATATCACGTTTTTGTGCATTTACTTTTCAATGGGATTGCTTAACTTTACCACACGACCCGATATTTTTAAAAATATGAGCAATGCAGCAAACAGGAGTTAACTAGCCCCACAGAAACAATGGGATTCCTACTTTGATTGCACTGTTGTGCCCCGAATGCGTCAAAACTGATTTAACAAACAAATGTGTTTCAATGTGTAAGTGTGAATGGGGCTTACGGTTTACAACAAAGTCACACTGTAGTCACACTTCCATGCTATAGCCATTCTTTCATGAAACTAAAGCACTTGGAGAGTAGCTATGTTCCATTGTTTTCAATGTTATTTCAAACTATACATTTCAATTTGAATTCCTGCTTGCTGCAATTCCCAGGAAGTGCATCTTCCATAAGAATGAATGTCAACACATATAAAATGAACTATACACCTCTATGTAGTCATACGGAAAATGCATAAGTATGGAAAACAAACAAATATGCACAATGGACACACTGCATTCATTTACAGAACTCTGGGCAGAAATATCCTTAAAGGAGTACTATGGGGTTAAGGCTTTTCCCCATAGTTCTCCTTAGGGTAACGGGAGGACACAAACTAGCGTCCTCCCGTCACCCTAGGCTCAGTATACCGCGAGCTGTCAGCGCTGGCGGATCAGAGCGGGGAGGGGGGAATCCAGCCCCTCCCCTGTCACAGCAGAGAGCCGTGACAGGATCGAGAGGTGAGTGAACACCGGTATGTGTTTGCTCACCTCCCGATCTACTGAGCTGACCTGTGACAGTCTCATTGTCAGAGGTCAGCTAGAACTATGAGGTGAGTGAAAATCACTCACCTCATAGTTCTCCTTTAACCCTTGCAGTGGGGCTACCCTTGTGATGAAATCTCGGGATCGGGAAAAAAGTAAATACATATATATGATCATCTGAACCTCAGAGCCAGCCAGCTGCTAGACTGGTCCCTTTAGCCTCTCTCCACCTGCATTCCAGCAATGGGGTGACCCTCGGGGGTCCTCATGTCCTATACACTGAATTGGACGAGATGACTCACAGCACCTTAGAGCATTGGAGTGAAAGAGGAACAAGCTGGCTGTCAGATTCAGGTGAATATATAAGGTATATTCACCTGGACACCTGAAAAGTTATTTAAAATAATGTTTTGGGTTTTTTTTTGTCCCTAGATGAAAATGAGCCCTTGCACCAATATCGTGCAACATAAAAATTTGCAACTGCCACCACTTGGCAGCGAAAGGGTCCTTATGGGGTTAAACTTCTGTCCTAGTACAAAAAAATGCATAAGCAATAATACGAGTGTGAAATAAATATAGCTCGATATTAATAACACACATCAACTATTGTCACTGCTGCATTTCTTCTAGAGCCGGCACTTCCTTTGACTGTTCTGGAAAACAGGATTAAAATATACTTTTAAACAACCATGACATCTGCCTTTCAAATTCCACCACTGACTCACAGCAAGTAGGAGAAGTGCATAGATCCGTTTTTTTTTTGAAGGCAAGAGGGAACCTGGATGAGGAATTGCAACATGCGCAATTTAATTTAAAGTTCAACTCCGGGCAGGCAGAAAACACCATTTAATGCAGTTGTGTTTACCTATAAGAAAGTTAAAATGATATTAAAATCAAAAGGTGTTTAAGCTATTTCAAATTCAATTGAAATCACTTACAATGGGTGCTGCTCCTTGATGTTTAAAAGTTTTATTTTCCTGCAAAATCAGCTGATCCCCTGAGCGCTTGCCCTGATAACCTGTTTTAGGGTGGCTCCTTTCCCTTGCAGGGTCCTAATGAGCCACCCTTGTGCAGTGGCATCACAAGGGGGGGTGAAGGGGTGCAGCCCACACTGGGTGACACCAAAATGATTGACAGTCATTTTGGTGTCACCCCCTAAGTCGGGCACTCGGTCCTGGACCAAGAGCACTTCAGCAGCACGAAAGAGTGAGAGGGGGGACCTGGTGGCATACCTGATCCCACCGTGTCAATATCCCCTCCTCTCTTTGCTGGAATCTATTACCAAGATTAGGGATGCACTGATACCGGTATTTTGGTACCAAGTACGAGTACCGATAATTCTTTTTCGGTACTCGCCAATACCAATTACCGTTACGTCCCATTTAGGATGCCAGGTGGCGTGTAATGACTCGCCACCTGGCTTCCTGATTAGCCGGGAAGCCGGGCAGCGTATAAAGACTCGCCCCCCGGCTTCCCGATTAACAAGAAAGTCCCCTCTTACCTGGTATGTGCAGCCTGTCCCCCCGGGGCCTCTCCAGCGAGAACGCGGTCTTCCTCTCATGACGAGGGAGCATGGAGCCGGCCTCCCGGCCAATCAGAAAGCAGGGTGTCGCGTCATTACACGGCGCTCGGCTTCCTGATTGGCCGGCCAGGCGGCTCTGGCTGGGTAGCGGAGGAAGGCCGCATTCTCGCTGGAGAGGCACCGGGGGTGACAGGCTGCACATACTAAGGTAAGGTAACCTTACCTCACGAGGCCAGCTTCCTGATTGGCCGGGAAGCGGCTCCATGCTCTCTCGTCACTTGTGATGATAGAGCATGGAGCCGACTTCCCGGCAAATCGGGAAACCGGGCAGCGTGAAATGACGCGCTGCCCGGCTTCCTGATACCGGAAGTACTCGTGCTAGGCATCGGAGCATTACTACTCGGACTCGGCACCGATATCAATACTAGTATCGGTGCATCCCTAACCAAGATGGCCACCGGCAGTGACATACATCGCTGTGCATGCATCACACCACAGACAGCATCCACCCTGGTGCTGCCACTGCTCCTGTGCATGCTAGTAAGCTGTGTGTTTCTCCACAAACACACAGGCACAGCAAGACAATCCACTCTCTTGCTCTTCCCTTCTCCAAGTTAGTAGATGAACAACTGCTGGAGACTGCTCTGTCCCTTGTACAGGAAGCAAGGAGAAGCCAAGACTGGAGAGTTGGAGACAGCTGTTTGGAAACATGACAAGTGCCTGCGCAAAACTGTAAAGAGATGGTTTGCTTTGTTTGATCTGGATTTATTGTTGAAAAACATTGGGAGAATTTTAATATTATTTTAATGTATTTTACATATACGACTAACATAAGCAGCCAATTCCGTCATGATATTAGTCTGTCATCAACTACACTACAGTAGTTAAATAGTAAGGGGAAAGGACAGTTCTGGGAGCCAATCAGGTTGTTGTGCATTCACACGTTTACAGGGAACATGCAGACAGAAGATGCCCCTACACTGCCCAATCAGCAGGCAGGGAGGCGTAGTCCTTAAAGCACACCTCCAAATTAAACTCCCTCGGCCCCCCTTGCACCCTCTTCTGATTGGTGGTAGGAAAAAAAAAAAACCCTATCTAAATGCCTATTTTAATTACCCATACCTGGGTCACATGACTCTTTCTGTACGGTCTTCTCACTTCCTTTGTTTACATTGGGCAGGGTCCTTCTTTGGGTGTCCACCTCACAGCCTACATGACATGGACACTTCCTATTGAATGTCTAGCAGAAAGGTCCTCTCAGGATCTAGCAGAGGAGCGACATCTTCACAAGGAAGCAGCAGACCAGCCAGCAAGGGACAATTTACAGCGCTGAATTACCTGGTCCCCCACACACTGGAAAGGTGCTGGAAGGGGGACTTAGGTGGGTATAACTTGCTTCATAAGGTAAGAAAAAATAAAAAGCCCACAGGATGGGATGGCCCAAAACACATCTAAAACCAAAACTGGAACATACTGCACTTTATAAGGATGCAGATACCGTTTTTTCATTATCGAGTACCGGTACTTTGCTTTCGGTATTCGACGATACCGAGTACCACTACCAATGCTTCTGCTGGAATGGAGCCGGCTTCTCGGGCAATCTGATTGCCTGAGAAGCCGGCCCCAGGTTGTCTGGCTGGCTTGATTGTGCATGGCCGGGAAACCGGCTTCCCAGCCAATTAGCATCGAGTCGGCCTACTGGCCAATCAGCATGGAGAAGGCTACCCGGCCATTTAGGAAGCCGGGAGGCGGGTCATTACTCGCCGCCCAGCTTCCTGATCGCACTGGAAGCTGGCTCCATGTTCTCCTTCCTTTGACCAGAAGTTCCTGTATCGGGGAATGTATCGGAGCATTTGGGCAAGTACAAGTACTCGCCCAAATACTCGGTATCGGCACCGATACTAGTATTGGTGCATCCATAGCACTTTACCATCCTTAGATGTAGTGGGTGAATTTGTTCTCTTTCTTCAGGCTTTTTCCCCTTTTTATATTCACCTGGTAATCCTGCAAATAACACTTGCTGTCCCTTCATGTCTACACTTACTTCTCCATTGTATTTATGGGGGAAACCATGGAGGTCACACAGGCCGGAATGCAATCATGTCTGTCTTTGTTCATCTCTATTGTATGGTAGATTGATGGGACCTGTAGTTTACACTAGAAAGATAGGGATGCTTGTACTTTATTTTCAGCTTGCAGGCTGTGACAAAGACAATACATTTCTTACAAGATCATCGGGTATTTTCATTATTCACTGAAAATGTTTGAAGCCTGGAAAAAGAAAACAAATGCAGCCACCAGATCTAGGCACTGGTAAGCTGCAATATATTAAATTCTCGGTTTTGAGTTTAGATGCTCTTTCATGTTATCGTGGTGCTACCCTCCTGGCAGAGATGTCTGATAGAGCTACATAAATTATAAATCAGATAAAACAGATTTTACAGATAAAACAGTTCTCATGTGTGTTTTCTGCTATTTGCCAGAGTTCAGCTTTGAAGCTTCTAGTAAAGGTAACATACATCCATACTATTCTCTGATTAAATCCAATCGTTAGTTATTATTACAGGTATTTATATAGTGCTGACAATTTACACAGTACTTTGCATACTGCACATTCACATCAGTCCCTGTCCTCAAGGAGCTTACAATCCAAGGGGTCTATTGAACACGAATTAAGGGCCGATTTAGACAGAAGCCAATTAACCTTCTTATCAATATTATCCAAAAACACAGAAGGGTGATCTAGACACTTATCAGCCCACACAAGGAGTAGCCCTGTATGGGCAGCTAGCAATTTCAGTCCATTCTTTATGGTACTCTATGTGATGTTTATTACAGGACTGGGGAAATCCAAAGCCATATGACACTCCTAAGAAAGAGGAAAGCAGATGGCTCCTAACACATTAGAACTTTTCAAGCTGCCATTAGAATAACATGTTCCCTAGCTCAATGCAACTGCCTTTTGGCTCCTACACTGGACTAATTCCATTGTCAAAGCTTGCCTGCTGCCTCTCGCCTACCACAAACTCCTACTGGCCAGTGATGCATTATGATGGGCCAATAGGAAATGGTTGGGAGGTGAAAGGGATAGAACAAGCTTCAGCATTACTAGAAAGTGTTGGTGTTTCACCAGTTAGCATTGGGGAGCAACAGTGCTGTATAGAGTCTGCCTCATATATGAGCAGGCACCTCTAGATACCTAAACTTATACCTTACGGCAGGCTTTTTACACTAGTAAAAAAGTTGTTTTAACACAAAATATGGGCTTAAGCACACGGGTGCACATACAACTTATTATATGGGTGTATTTCTCCACCAAGAAGCCATAAATGTAGTACAGCTGCTGACGGAAATCAATGACTGTACATGGGTATATGCTGGTACTTGCATATACACATGCATCTAAATAGATGTACAACCCTGGGTTATTATTATTATACAGGATTTATATAGCGCCAACAGTTTGTGCAGCGCGTTACAATATAAGGAAGACATTACAATCACAATACAATTCAAGACAAGATGGTAAGGCGGGCCAAGTTCAGGGGTATACATCCATGGGCAAGTGTATGTTTACACAAGTACCGTCAAATACCCACGTGCAACTGTATACAGCCATTGATTTCTATAGGCAGCTGCACATAGCACCTGTGGATCTCTAAATATTGTTATTTTAGCAAACATTTAGGTACCTTAATTTGTAAGCTCCGAATGTCGGCTACCCATCTAGAACTTTTATAATAGGTTATTTATATAAAGCTGTGTAGCAATTTTTAATGTGACCCCAGACTAAAGCTACATCCTGCAATGTGAAAACTATGTTGTTGAAATGTCTGTAAACAAAGAATGCAAACTTTAAATATATAGCTAAACAAAGAAAACAATATATAGGTTATCACACAAGGATGAAAAAAATAACAAAAAGGAAAACTGCCCTAAAAACTTAAAGGAGAACTATGGGGTCATTGTTTTTCCCCATAGTTCTCTTTAGGGTAACGGGAGGACACAAACTAGCGTCCTCCCGTTACCCTAACCTCAGTATACCGCGAGCTACAGCTCGCGGTATACTGAGACGCTGCAGCCGGAGCGGATCCTGACCTCGACGTCAAAATCCGCCCAGCTGCGTGAGTGACAGCTGGCTCTGCATATCTAGAGGCAGAGCCAGCTGTACCCGCCCCCTCTCCCGTCCGTTCCGCCAGTCAGCGCCGGCAGATCGGAGCGGGGAGAGGGGAATCCAGCCCCTCCCCATGTGACGGCAGAGAGCCGTGATAGGATCGAAAGGTGAGCGAACCCGGTATGTGTTCGCTCACCTCCCAATCTACTGAGCCGACCTGTGACAGTCTCATTGTCACAGGTCGGCTAGAACTATGAGGTGAGTGGAAATCACTCATCTCATAGTTCTCCTTTAAGGGATGCACAGAAAATATAAAACAATGTTTTTTTTTCAGTTTTTTTGTTTGTTTTTCTGAAGAATTTCTGCTTCCAAGTAACTTTTTATATTTTCTTGTCTCCAGACACTTGTGGTTTTCGATTCCATGCTACTTTACACCTAAGTTAGTGCTCCAAATTTGTCTGACAAAAATCAGTATGCACACTGCAGCAACATTTAATAGATGAATGATTTTTCATTGTATTTACTACTGATCAACTCTAAGACTGGGTTCACACCTGGGCTTTCGTAATATGCGCGTAGGACGCGCGATCCGGTCACACGTTTTTACCGCGATGTGCGGTCCACGAAACGCGCGTCAAACGCGCGTTTACGAGAGCTATCCGGCTGTATCCTAATGGATACACGGGGAAATACGCCCCAAGACAAGCTCCTGTACTTGTTTGGGGCGTAGGGCGTTTTTCAGCGCGTTTCGACACGCTGAAATAGCCCAGGTGGGAACCATGACCATAGGAAATTTTGGGATTTCACTTGCTGAGCGTTTTTCAGCGCTTCGATCAGCGCTGAAAAACACCCAGGTGTGAACCTAGCCTTAAGTCTGAAGTAATGGTATGATGGGACTACTATACAATGAGTGGCCAGATTATTATGACCACCTGATGTTTGTAGGCTAATTAGCTATAATTTTGCGCTGAAGTTGCTAGAGGGCCAGACCATTATAAATAGGGAAGCAGGTTGTTTACCACGACAGCAGAAGTGATTTTTTTTTATGAAGATATGGGTAAACAACGCGATTTAACAGCCTTTGAACGTGGGATGATTGTTGGCGCTCGGAGCCATGGAGCGAGTATCAGCAAAACAGCAGAATTCGTTAAATGTTCAAGAGCAGCTGTTGTTAAAGTGTTTAAAGACTGGACTGTCCGCCGAAAATCTGTGTCTGAACGTGCGAATTGTGGCTGTCAGCGACTAGTCAATGTTAGGGCAGAACCGAGAGTGGCAAGACTGGTACAAGACAACAGTGCAGTGTCAGATTCCTTGCATCACCTTTCAACATCTCGTGGAGTCACAAGACGGCCCAACAAAGTCATCTCGTGGAGACATCTCGTGGCCCTAAGTACTGATGGGGTGGTCATAATAATCTGGCCACTCAGTGTACATTGTTTTGTTGCATTATAATATATATATGTAAAAAAACTCTCAGTGGCTTGGGAAGATCTAACCCAAAACATCTAATGACTTCCACCAATGCTCACACTTTAATGTTATCCTTGCAAAGCTTTGGAATCCCAACTGAAACAAAAAAATGGATCTCCTCTATTATTTTATGAAATCTGCCTCCAAGTCTCTGTAATATTGATCCCGCTCAAGCTCCTCTTCTCTTTGTCAGTGTCTGCACCAGTTGCTGGTCACAAACATAATCCTATTCTTCCCTACTAACAGCACCTACATCGGTATTCACCCAGACATAACCTTTCTTCCTCTCGGATAACTTCTTATACATGTCCTGTAGAATGATACCATGCTGGTTCAATTCTACAGGTGGCTATGGAGAAGATTACCTTCTAAATGGTATTTGAAAACCTCTGATCAGTGACCTCATATTAAACAGAGTTGATGATAACTGACCAATGTGGTCCAAGTGATTCAAAAGTCCAACTTCGGCACCAAATAGATGCATCATTCAGATTTGGTCTTCAGCATCTATTGCAAAATCTGAAGAGTTCTGTCCTTGTACAAAGCTGTTCATTTGACTTTGTTGTGATGAATAAGACCCAACATGGCCATAAGTATACAGATATAAGTATTTTTTGGTATCGAGTACCAATATTTTTTTTTAGCAGTGCTCACGGATACTGAAAGTCCCATTAAGGAAGCCATCCCCCTGCTCCCTCATCACCAAGTGACGAAGGAGCATGGAGCCAACTTCCCGGGCCAATCAGGAAGTCGGGCAGGGTGTAATGACTCGCCGCCTGGCTTCCTGATACTGGAATGTCCGTTATCGGGATAGGCATCGGGAGCATTTGGCCGAGTACGAGTACTAGCCCAAATACTCGTTATCGGCACTGATACTAGTATGGGTACATCCCTAGTATCCACTAATCTGTTCATTGTATGTTATGGAGACCACTGTGACACAGAACACTGGGGTGACAAAAAGAGAAATGAATCAGTACAGGCTGGTTAATTCCGTATACAAAAGAGTTAAGTTGGCACATCAATCACAAAGAGGAGATCAGCCAACATGTACCATCCAGTGGAGTTGTATGCCAGAAACAAGAGGATCACCCGATGGTCTAATCGTAGGACAGGACAATCAGGAGCCATTTTTAATGTAAGCTCTTGCATAAATTTAATATCTAAGGCATTTACGAAATATAGCGTCAAATCATGCCAAAAAAAGCACACTGTTCCACAGAACAGGTTCCTAGTTTAAAAGTCTTTACGATCTAAACCTTGTGTGGCATTGTCTTTAGTAAGTTCATGAGCCATAAGTGACAGCTGCTGTGTACTTGATGTCTAATGTACCCCAATGGTACTTTTTCAGTTCCCTCTGCATGCTGTGTAATTATACAAATTAGCATCACCCTCCCTTTGCCCAATGCGAAGATGATGGCTTGGTATAAAAAGAGGACAGGGAGTTAAGAGCACGATTACATGAATACGTCAGAGAAGAAAGCCAATTACTCTACAGAGCTGACTGTCAACTCTACTAGTCTGATCTCCACACTTGTTGCTATTAACTACAAACCTATCTTGTGCTGCGAACACAAAGCCTGCTGATTAATTCGGCTTTCTGGAGTGATATGGTGGTATAAGAATATAACTAAGCATAGCAAACGTACACTGTACTGAAAAAATCAATAGCAGAAAAAAAAGATGCACAAGAAGAGGACATCCCTGCTTGATAGAGATGTGTATTTTCATTTTGAAAGGCTATGGCAGAACTACTGCAGAGATTAGTGGTTTGTACTTATACTCCACTACTGCATTGGGAAGATGCATATGAGGCAGGGAAACCATCAGTAGTAATGTAAACCCTCATAACCATCAAGGAGACAAAAGGAAAGTTCCTTGGAAGGACAGATGGAGGCAACTTCAGGGTACCAATCAAGTGACCGATCAGCGATGGATGAAATCTAACCTACAGCCAACCATTTAAAGTTTGCCTGCAGAGTTTTTTTAGGATCTTTTAATTGTGGTTGAAGAGAACCTATAAGGAATAGATTTCAGGCACAATAAATAGCATGGTGACCATAACAGACGTTAGCCAACACAACTGCTGTAGTTATACCAGCTGGGAACTCATTAGAAGGCACTGAAAATAGTGGGCTTATAAGCTTTATAAGGATTGATGGTGACATATTAGAGATACATAGCCTTACCTGACAGCGGTAAAAGATACATTATTTACTATGGGATTACACGGATATAGGGGGCATGGCGGGAGAATAGTATGGCAGGTACAGTAAGACTGGAGGGAGAATGCTATAGTCATGGCTAAAGGGTGGGAACTGGCTTTGCAGAGAGACCATTGCTGTGATGGACAGGGAGCCGGAGAGAAGTATTTTTTGTGTTTTTGTTCTCCAAATGCAAACACTGCCCTCTTGATTCAGAACTGTGCCAGAACAGTTGCAGCTTGAATGGAGAAGCACATGAATAACCCAGATAAAGCTTCATAGTAGCAGAGACAAACCTCTGGCGAAATCGGAGGCCATCCTGGACAGCAATCCCGGTTTTGCTCGGAATAATTGCTGCAGGCAAGGCACACAATCAAGGCTTCTCTCTATGTCATCCGATATAGATTGTAGAAGGAAATACAGGAAATTCTGCTGGAGCACACAGCTCTGCAAACACATATATACTACATGAGATTCATCAAGATCAACACAAGAGGAATCGGACTGCAAGGATGAGAAACGTAGAGAACGAGAGGGCAAGGGAGTCAGCTTTCAAAACACTAACCAAACATCCCCTCATACTGGAATTAAAGGATTCTAAATGAACAATACTAGGATTTAAATCTCACATATGTCTCCCTCCCCCCGAAGCACAACCAGCCCCCTGCTGGATTCAGTCCTCCCTATGCCCCCAGGGAAGGGGGGTGGTCTATGCAACAGTTTGAAATCATTCACACATAAACCTAAATAAAGGTTTCCTCATACAAACAATAGCGTTGGTACTAGTTTGTGTTATAGGACCAATGAGATCCTAAATATAACACAACGGCCTCATGCACCATTCTTCTTAGTTCTACGTCTTCAACTAGACCCTTAAAATGTGTGCTGCAAGCCCATTAGTAGCTGGAAAGAAAGAAAATGTATGGTACACTCAATTTCATATATATCACAGCAGCTAATTGGCGTGCACTTCTAAACCAAACCAGCCTATGCAGTGTCTGAGCACAGATCTACGTTCTACATGTACTACGCAGTTATTTATTCATCGCAGCATCGACATACTGTACTAGGAACACAAGAAAACCCAATCTGGATGCCACAGCGTGCTCAGATAGTTTACACATACTAATACAGGCGTGGGGTTCCTCCAATTGTGCCCTAACCCCACAAGTCATCCTCATGGGTATGGTTTGATGTGACATAAGGGTACCACCCATGTGTGTCTGTGGACCCCATAGATTCAAAAGCTTATGATACTGACATAAAAATGCAATAGATTGCCCAACACATAAAAACCACATCAACACCGAGAAGCAACAAGTGGCTCTTTGAAACAAGACAGGGTTAATCATTATGCGCTTCTCAGTTCTCTCCTCTTCTGCCATCCTTCATCTTCCTCCTTTTCACTCATACCCTTCTGTTTACCCATCTCTCTCCCTCCTTTCCCCGATTACCCTCCCTTTCCTCTCCCCCATTCCCTTTTGTTCTTCTCCTTTCATCTCCTTTCCCTCTCATCTCACTGATCCTTCCATCTCTCTTTCATGTGAAATCTCTCTCCTCTCTGGCTATCCTCACACTCCCGCCCTCCTCCCTCCTTTTTTTACCTCTCACTCTGCACTTCTTTCTTTCTCCTTCTACCCCACCAGCTCCATTTCTTTGCCCTAAGATATGGAAGTACATGTACATCGACGTGGGTTCCCAATGTTCCAAAAGCTCCGTCTGATCTAAAATGCATCCTCATTGACATGAAACAGTTTATTTCCTTCTCCATCTTTAACTTTGGTTTCCACAACACTCATCTCATTCGATTCCCTACTGTTCTTTCATTCATACATTTGCCTCTTTCCAATCCTACATCCTTGTAGTAAGGCTCTTACTTCTATACCCCCATTTCAAAAGTAAATGCTTCAACCACACATTGCACTGTGCCCCATTTCCCCATGCTGTATTCTTCTCATACAATAGCCTCCATTCTATGCAAAACCTCTCATCCTTTGCAATGCAGTACCCTGTCCCCATGTTTCTTATGCAGCACAAGTAATTCCCCCTTCTCCCTGCAAAGAACACTGCCTGCACCCCATAGTCTCTGCACGCTTTCTCCCACATAGTGCCTTTCCATACAATACTCTGTATGATTTCAGCTGTCCCAAATAATAACCTCTCAGTGCACTCTTTCCCCAAAGCAGTGTACCAATTCTGGGCTCCTCTTCTTATCACAGTACCCTAATCATGGACTACTTCCATCATTTCTTCCTAGATCTCTTTTATACATCATCCCAATGTTTCCCTCTACCCATATGAATGTATCTGTGACTCTATCCTGTGTGCCCCAATCTCATCTACCCTCATGCATCCCCTTGTGCCCCTACCTCATGTACCCTCTTAAATGCTCATGTGCCCCCATCTCATGTACCCTCATTAATGCTCCTGTGCCCCTATCTCATGTATGCTCCTGTGTCCCTATCTTACATACCCCCATGAATCCTCTTGAGCCCCTATTACATTTATCCACCTGAATTCTCCAATGGCCCATTTCATATACCCACATGCATCTTCCTGTGCCCCTTTCTCATGTACCTCCATGAATGGTCATGTGCCCCTATCTTATGTACCCACGCTGATCCTCCTTTGCCCCATCTAAAGTACCCACACTGATCCTCCTTTGCCCCTATGTACACCCATGAATCCTCATTAGCCCCATATCACGTACCTCCTTGAATCTTCATGTGTCCCTATCTCATGTACCCCCATGAATCCTTCTATGCCCCTGTCTTATGTACCCACTTCTAGCCACTTCATGCCATTAACCCACCGACTTGCCTGCACTGATATCACTTTGTATCACCTATTCATGTACCACTGATTGCATATTCCCAGTTCTCACACTAAATTTAATGTCCCCTATTCCAAATAATGTCACAATCCCTTCTCCCCAGTAATGTCACAATCGCTACAAATGTCACAATCCCTTCTCCCCCACTGATGACACAGTCCCCCTTCTCCCCACTGATGACACAGTCCCTGCTGATCTCATGTCCCCTTCTCCCTACTAATTCCATGTTGCCTTGTTCCCAGCCGATGTCACAGTCCCTTGTCCCCATTGATCTCCCCCGGGTTTCAGTATAGAAGTGTGCCATCAGTGTTTCCCAGCAATCTGCGCTCCTCTCTTTCCCTCCATGTCTCCCTCCAGGCTGCTGCTTCTCTTTCTCCCTCCATTCCTCTGTCTCTCTATTTTCCTGCCCTCCAGGCAGCTGACTTTCTCTCTCCTGCATTCCTCTCTCCTCCACCCCCTGCGCTATATTCCCGGCTACGAGCTTTCTTCCCTCTCCACTGGTAGCCTGCCTGGAAGTGGCGCTCAGCAGATCCCTGCCCCATAGCACGGTATCCATTGCTCCAGCCTCCCATCACCTCCTCCCCCTTTCTCCCGATTCCCGGTACCTTGCTGGAGTAATCCGGCTCGGAGCCCACTGATCAGGAGAAAGAGGCGGAGAGCGGCTCCGGGCTGACTCGCCATGTTCGGCACCTGCTTCACTCTGCAGCCTCTGCTCGGCGATAATCACATGCTAATCATATGCTAATACATTCAGTAGGGGGCCAGGCGAGCGAGGAAAACACGCCTCCTGCCTGCCCATCCGCGTCATGGGAGGAAGGCTTCGTGATGTCACATCGCTCTATGAACTTCTCCGACCACGTGTGGGATACAAAGTAACAATGCGGGGAGGAGGGAGAGGAAAGGAGGGAAAAGAGAACGACTCATATACACAAACGGGGGAAGCCGCAGAGGTGTAGGAGCTCAGGATTACAGAAGGTATAGGATTCGGGGAGGTATAGGAGTGCAGGATTCAGTGGACAGGTACGGGAGCGCAGGATTTGTGGAGGTATAGGAGTGCAGGATTCCGGGGAGAGGTACGGGAGCACAGGATTTGGGGAGGTATAGGAGTGCAGGATTCAGGGGAGAGGTACGGAAGCACAGGATTTGTGGAGGTATAGGAGTGCAGGATTCCGGGGAGAGGTACGGGAGCACAGGATTTGGGGAGGTATAGGAGTGCAGGATTCAGGGGAGAGGTATGGGAGCACAGGATATGAGGAGATATAGGAGTACAGGATGGAGGGGTATAGGTTTGCAGGATTTGTGAAGGTACAATAGGACAGGATTCGGGCAGGGGAGAGGGTAGGAGCGCACAATTCAAGATATCGAAGTACTGGATGGGGTTATAGGATTGCAGGATTTGTGGAGGTACTATAGGACAGGATTCAGGGGATTAAGGAGTGCATAGTTTGTGGTGTGGGGGTATAGGAGTCAGGATTTGCGGAGATATAGAAGTACAGGATGGGGCTATAGGATTGCAGGGTTTGGGGAGGTATAGGAGTGCACACCCTGTGCTTGACTGTCATCAGCTCTGAGTTGGAGCAGCACTGTCTCCCTGCACTCCACCCAGTTCACATCTAAACATTTTGTTTTGCATTTTCCAAAGAGTGACAATGCTCAACACGGAGAATCATATTATCTTCAAAGGTGCTTCCTAACACCTGAGCATTGTGTCATTTGTAGCTCGAAAAAGTACATGCAATTTTTTGGACAGAATTGCAAGTCTTTGGTCCCGTAGTTTTCAATGGGAGTGTCTGAAAAACATCCATTGTTACATCTTTTCCCCTAACAGGCGTACTACTAGCTAAAAACCCCAAAACAACTTCAAAATAGCCTGAAAATGCTGATGTTCAATTGTGAATGGGGGGCTAAAAGTATCCATCAGACTGGGCCTCCATTATGACCCCAGCATAGGTGGCATTCCGCTGCAGCCACAATCCACCATCTATGGGGAGACAGCAGACTGCTAGAGAAGTTTAAAGAAGGTTTTTTAAGAGACACTGTCACCTTGCCTATGCAGGACAAAGTGACAGGGTCTTTGCAAAGGCCCCCCCCTGACCCAACGTTATACTAACCTTAAAGCGGAACTACGACCTTCTATCCCTAACACCCGAGGAAGGTGCCATCTTAGCCTCTATTTGGATTGCAGTTGCCATGGTGCTGCTTGAAAGTTTGGTTTGAGAGCTGAAATAAAAACACACTGGCATTTTGACAGTTGGCATGCCTTGAAAGTACTTGTTTTAAGAAATATCAACTACTTGCCCCCCGCCGGTTGTATATAAAAGGGGCGGACGGCAAGTGCTTTACTGCGTGTCACGTACATGTACGGCTTCTTTTTTTTTATATGCTCGCATGCGCCCAAGCAGGACACAGTAAACGTTTTAAACAGTCGGTAATGGCTGTAACATACAAGTGTTCACGCGATCGCTCGTATGGTGCAGAGGAGCGTGCACCCCCCCACACACACCACCACCATTGTCACTGTCCCCCGCTGTTACTGTGATGTCACCAGTCCACCGACACACTTGTTTTCAGCCACGGTTGCGATGAAAGAAGATGCTGTGAAGGGGAGCAGACAAGATGACTATATGGGAGTCAGGAAGGGCCCTTGGCAAGAGGGCATGGTAATTTTGCCCTGCAGGGGTGACACTGTCTCTTTAAACTCAACTGGACAGCCTTGAGTTTGCTAAGGGCAGGTTCACACCATCTTCCGGACCTGATCTGGAATGTAGTGCATCGCATTTTACCGCATTTCAGAGCATTTTTTTTTTAGATGAGATCTGGATGTGGTGTGAATGGGCCCTCGAGCTCCGTGTATCATAAACTATTGTTATTTTATCATAGGATACTGTTCTAACCTTTTTTTGCATTTTAATGCTAATACCTCGTTCTGCCACTCCCTGTCTCCATGCACATTTGATGCCATTACAATTGGCATTGCAAGTGCGGCACACTGTTTTGTGCATGGATGTGATTGTGCTCAGTGCATAGCAAGTGTAAATGGGTCCTTACGATGATGACTGTATATGAGGGGATTTTTCTCACTTTCAATACATTTTACCCACTTCCTAAAAGTTTGGTCTTTTAGACCAAAAACATTGTATTCTTTTTTGGCAGCTACTTGTCAGCATCCAATTCCTCTTGTCACTATCTTCACTATGCTGAATTTTTGTGCTTTGGGTTTATATCAGCATGAACAGTGTGGGATGATGAAGTTTACTCGTCTGGTTGCACTGCTGGGGGGTGAATGTTTTCTCTAGGCCATTTGCAGGTACACTTGGAGTTCCAAGGCAAATGTGTGTTGTAGGACACAAAGATAGGAAGTGTCATTTTGTCACAGCATTCTCTAACATTTCATGCAAGCTTCATTGCTTAATATTCTTATTGGTTCATAACTTTCACTGCATAGATTGCTACTACAATGCAATAGTAATATATGATACAAGTTAAAGAGACTCTGTCACCATCCAATACTTATTTAGATAAACATTCACATAACCATGCCAGGTTGCTGGGTTTTTTGTTTTTTTTTAATCTTTGCGCCTGGATGTGTAGTTGAGCTCTTATACTTGAAATTATATACAGGGTATACTGTATAGCATATTACAGTCACTTGTCAGACTATATGCCCTTGATATGATTTCAAATATAAGTGCGTCCTTTCAGATCAGGAAAAGGTTTTAGGACCTTCAAAGGGGTTCCTTTAGAATCCCCTAAAATTGTTGGCTGTGGCCTATTCAAAGCTTGTGATCAATATATAATTTCTGGACTGTAAAAATAGCGTGTCAGTCAAGATACATGGCTAGGGAGGGTAAAGTTTAGAAATCCATTCCATTTTGTGATTCCAGTGAGGAAATACACCCTCACACTGGCGGAACTACCAGAGTCGCAGCGGTCGCAATTGCGACCGGGCCCTGGCATTCTGCCACTTGGGGGGGGCCCAGCGAAGAAATGCACTGCCCGAGTGCCGTGGCCAGGGGGGGCCCGTCACCCGGTGGCATAGCATGGGGGGGCCGTCACCCAGTACAGTATTATAACGTGGGGGCCCGTGGCCCAGTGAGATTCGGTCCGGGACTCCGGCGCCAGCAATGACCCCCTCCGTCCTCCCCCCCTCTCCCATTGCAGTTGGACTCGGCTGCCGGAAGCTCATCACACAGCGTCGGGTGCAAGGCAGAGGAGGAAGTACCGCCGGTGCGGGACCGAGGCAGCGCGCAAGGTGAGGAGAGAGGGGGGCCCATAATACGAGTGGCAGGACCCCATAATACCGCAGTGGCATTGGCAGGACAGGGGAATGAATGGTGGGGGGCGCCGGGTGCCATCCGCTTGGCCGCCCTGCAAGTGAGGTAGAGAGCCGGGTGTAATTGTAGCACAGGCAGCGCTGGGGCCTCGGCTGGGAGCACCCAGAGAGTTGCTTCCAGAATACACAGCCCACTGCCTCTCCCTGCTGCATGGTGTTCCAGGCTGGAGGACAGTTAGATAAGTTATGTTGAATGTTCTGTGAGTTGTTTGTAGTCCTGTATAGCTGATGGAACTAATCTGCATTTCTGTATAAATTATTACTGGGAGTTGTAGTCCTCTATAGCTGGTGCCATTCTGCATTGCAGTAGTGCAGAATGGCATCAGCTATAGAGGACTACAAGTCCCAGCAATGCATTATAGTGGGGGGATGCTTGGGGTTTTCTGCATAGCCAACTCTTATTAAAATGTATTGCTGGGACTTGTAGTTCCGCATAGCTGGTGGTATTCTGCATTGCCACTGGCGGAACTACCAGGGTCGCACTTGCGACCGGGACCATTTGAGCATTTTGGCTGGAGGGCCACATGGTCTTCACCAAGAATTCCCCAGAAGCAGTTTGGGGTGTAAAGTGTGCTGGTTCCAGGTCGGCCTCGCTAGCAACAGCTGGCTTCCAGGACAAAAAAATGAAGCAAATGGGTAGAATAATTACACGGCATTGTATGGTATTGTAACCAGAAGACCATCTGGAATCACAAATCAGAATAACAAAGGACCAAAAAGGATCAGGAAAAACCTGACCCGGTGCACTGAGTGAAATAAATATTTGCATCAGTCATTGAACATTTAATAATAAGAAAAATAAATAAATAAGAAACAAATAGTAAGCAAGTGTGTGGCACCATATAAAGTAAATATTTGTAAATACAAGCATAGATATGAAAAGTTTAATTCTAGTTGCTACGGACAGGCTGCAAAACAACTGTGCTTATGAACAGGACATATGGTAATGACGATAACGACCTGGTAGAATACACACAAAATGTACCAACTATTAAATAAAAAATGAGATAGAGAGGCTTCAAATTTTTCATGCTGAGATAATGGCCCAGGCCAATTCCCAGATTGACTTCCCTTATCCCACCCACCACTGAAATAAAGGCCCTGCCACCTGAGTTCAGCGACATTCTGAACGTGAACGCAATTGCTTCTGTCTGCAAGAAAAAAGCTTTCAATTTAAGTAAATGCATAATAGGAAGATGTCATTTTCCCCAAATTGTTCTTGCCAAACACTGCCTCTGGCTACCACCAGGTCATAGACTGTATTTAATGAAAAGATCAGCTAATCTTAATTCATGGACAGATGTGTAATTAGGGTGTCCTTTTTACACCCCCAGGCTTTTCTTTTTTTAATTACAACCCTCCTACTGTTTAATGTTAACCACAATGCCTTTCATTTACATTACACTGTTTCTTGTTTGTCAA
This sequence comes from Nanorana parkeri, assembly GCF_000935625.1. Lineage (NCBI taxonomy): Eukaryota > Metazoa > Chordata > Amphibia > Anura > Dicroglossidae > Nanorana > Nanorana parkeri. The sequence goes on along the minus strand of NW_017307495.1, from coordinate 323,865 downwards.
GCCATCTTTACATTGCTGATCGATTCGGATAGCCTTGTTTTCTGTAATATGTCCAGACCTTGTAGTAGCAAAATATCCTCAGACTGACATGCTGCCACTGTCATAGTTGACTTAGTAGAAGGGTTCTACTGTATAATGCTGGTTGTAGCAAAGCCAGGGATGGATGTTTGATTCTGTATGTGTAATCACTCTGCCTAATGTAGGGTATACACGGGTAGATTTTCAAACAAAGGTGTGTACGAAAAATCCCATCAGATCGTTCGATAATGCCATCAGAGACTTGGCAATTGTTGTTTGAAATTAATTTCATTTGATTTTCATATTCTTTTAACATTTTGGAATAAATGGAGTTTGTATTTTCGCAAACAAAAACCACATTCACGGTTAGAATTTCATTCGATCGAGAAAAAATGTCCAACATGCTCTTTTAAATTTCATGCCACTGTGGTCAAAATCGATCTTTGATGTCACTGATTAAACTATTAGAAAGTCGAACAAACATTCCAACATTGATTTAGCTCATTGGCAGTTCTAACCGTGTATACCCTATCCACGATTTTAGGCCAACAAAGGAGGCAGTTTTGGAAGGTATCCCATTCATTTCCAACAGGCTGTCAACTCAGTAGACAATATGCCTGACCTTGCAACTCTTCATCATGCAAAGATGGGAAAATACCTACATCGTGGTGTGCTGGGTTGGTTAAAATAAACAAAAAAAATGTGCGGTATGTTTTTTGGTTTGTAAATGTGCATTGGGGGGCTCAGAGAAAATGAACAGGTCCATGCAGTACATTACATTGATGCACCATGAATACAGAGCAGTGTGAATGGGCCCTTGAATAGCAAGGGAATGTTTACTTGTTCTGACAACGGAGAGAAAAAAGGAAAAGTTAGGTGGTAGGTTACATAGGGAGTATAGCACTTTGGATTTGTGTAGCCCCAACATTTTGTTTTCTAGTGTGGTAACTTAATTATTGTCATATTTTGGTAGTGTAGAGGACAAGGTGAAAGTGACCTTAAACAAATAGTCACAGGGAATTTCAAGTTCCAAAAAATGGGAAACATATGTCACTATGTGAGTATAGTAATACATGTGTTATTGCAGGGCAGTACATTTGCAGATTTTTACTGTTTCTCTCATATTTTGTGTGCAGACGTTTTTTGATTACATGTCTGCTTGTGCAAAATAGAAAAGAATGTTTCAGGAGCTTGGCTGATTGGCATTCATTGTCATAAATTCCATTTTATGGTTCTGTAAAACAGTAGAATATTCCAGCATAGTGGGTGATTTTATCAATCGCTGCAACAGACACAGTATTTATTGACCAGACAATCTTGTTTGTAATGATTTGATAGACACATAGAAGCTTTTATATAGAATAGAGAACTCTTGTGTGGAAGAAATATTGTTGCATCTATGACCAGAAGATGATAGCAGATGACTAGAAGAAAATATTTACAACCAAGGTGTTGTCTAAGTCCCCGTTCACACCAGGGAGTTTGTAGCTCGTATTTTTCTATAGTTCCCGTTCACGTCTTAGCATAGAGTTGCGCTGAGAAAAAAGCCAGTTTCTGGAAAAGGGCACACAAGCTTCTTTTTCGGGCAGATCAGCACGGTTAGGAATAGGAAAAAAGGTCACATTGTGCTGATCTCCCTAAAAAAGAGGTGCATACCTGCAGGCTTGTGCGGAGCTTTTCCATGCTGAAAAATACAACCTGGTGTGAACGGGGACTTAGGGATTGGCCACCCCACTTTGCAGTAAAGATGAAGAAGAGAAGTTCCCCCTTGTGTTATATGAGAAAAATATTAAAAACAATGCAACCTTTGTATGTTTAATAAAATATTTCTATGCATTGTTTTAAATGCAAGCAGTGTAGTGTACCTAAATATGTCTTGGCACTCGGATTTCCAACTTTGCTAAAACTACAAATTCCTTCATGTATCTGCCTCTAGGAGTCATATCTAGGGCTGTCAGAGTCTTGCAATGCTTCATAGGATTTGTAGTCTCACCACAGCCGGAGTTTGCTACCCCTGGTCTATATTCCTTAAGGGCTAATTCACACGAAGCGCAGAACAGTTACAGAACAGATCAAAACTGTGTCCAATGTATTCCAGTGGTATTTTGGGCTCTAGTTCACACCACAGCGTTCAGTTCCAGAGCATGTAAAAAAAACTGCAGCAAGCCCTATTTTTCCTGCTGTGGAATGCATGCAAATGCACCAAAAACACATGCAAACGCCCTGGAACGCACTGAAAGCATGTGCAGAAGCTCATACAGATCTGGTCTGCATATGGTGTGAACAAGCCCTTAGTAAACTAATCTCAATGAGTTTTGTAAACATTGGGCTTTTTGCAACAGAGCTAAAAAGTGATACAATGTTTTCTGTTGACTGATTAGAAGCCTTTTATAATATCAATATGTAAGATTTATTTACTTGACTAAAACAATTATATATTTTTAAACATTTAAATTGTACGGCTGCCCATAATACATAAAATACATACAAAGGCTCTGTTCATCTCCATTAAGCAGATATTATTGCATTAAAGGAGAACTATGGGGTCAGGGCTTTTCCCCATAGTGCTCCTTAGGGTAACGGGAGGACACAAACTAGCATCCTCCCGTCACCCAAAGCTCAGTATTCCGCGAGCTACAGCTCGCGGTATACTGAGACGCCGGAGCGGATCCCGACATTGATGTCGAGATTCGCCCAGCTGCGTGAGTGACAGCTGGCTCTGCCTATCTAGAGGCAGAGCCAGCTGTACCCGCCCCCTCCCCCATCCGTTCCGCCAGTCAGCACTGGTGGATCGGAGTGGGGAGGGGGGAATCCAGCCCCTCCCCTGTCACGGCAGAGAGCCGTGACAGGATCGAGAAGTGAGCGAACACCGGTATGTGTTCGCTCACCTCCCGATCTACTGAGCCGACCTGTGACAGTCTCATTGTCACATGTCGGCTAGAACTATGAGGTGAGTGAAAATCACTCACCTCATAGTTCTCCTTTAAAAAATATGTGGTCTCTGGTTGTGTATGTAATGAAGATATTGAAGAACACCTGAGGATCCTCAATGAGATCCTTAATGAAGCGTACAAATCCAGCATTTTTTTAAGGGATATTCCATGTAACACAAGTTTTTTGTTTTGTCTTCATGATGACCAGTACCCAGGAGTGGTTATTTTATATACTAAGGAAAAATCTACAGTATGTGTGATATAGTCATCATCTTTCATAGCCACTGATTCCACCCAAATTTTATACATTATAATCTACCATTGGTATGCATAACATACATACAGCATTTCCAAATTGGTAACAGTGATATTTCCGTGTTTGCGGATGACACCAAAATCGGGAGGGTAATCGGCACGGACTTAGACATTATAACATTACAAGAGGACCTGGATAAAATAGGGGAGTGGGCATTAATGTGGCAGATGAGGTTTAATGTCGATAAATGCAAAGTAATGCACTTTGGAATTAAAAATAAACAAATGGGTTATACAATTATGGGTATGCCGCTAGGGAAGTCAAAAATGGAGAAGGATTTGGGGGTCATTGTAGACCACAAACTGAAAGGTAGCTTGCAGTGCCAGGCTGCTATAAACAAAGTTAGCAGGGTTTTGTCCTGTATTAAAAAGGGGATGTATTGCAGGGACAAGTCTATCATTTTGCCACTTTATAGATCATTGGTTCAACCTCATCTGGAGTACGCGGTCCAGTTCTGGTCACCAGTACTTAGAAAAGATGTCCTTGAGTTGGAAAAAGTCCAGCGGAGGGCAACCAAACTAATTAGCTGTATGGAGGACCTGAGACGAGGCTACTAAATTTAAACATGTTCACATTAGAGGTGAGGAGATTAAGGGGGGGATATGATCTCCATGTACAAAATGTTCAATGGTGGTAGCAACATTAGCGATAAACTGTTTAAAATTAACTCCATTACAAAAACTAGAGGCCACCACCTAAAATTGGTGGAAAAAAAATTCCAGCACAAGTGGCAAAGGGGGTTCTTCACAGTAAGATCAGTTAGGGTCTGGAACTCACTGCCACAG